>NC_057807.1:437461761-437478215 GCF_018294505.1 Triticum aestivum | reverse complement strand
CATCGGGCTCCGGAAACCCAAGGGAAAAAAAGGGCTAGGTGAGGCAAATGGTAAAACCAAGGTTGGGCCTTGCTGGAGGAGTTTTATTCAAAGTGAACTATCAAGGGGGTCCCATAAATCACCCAACCGCGTAAGGAACACAAAATCTGGGAACATAACACCGGTATGACATAAACGAGGGCGGCAAGAGTGGAACAAAACACTAGGCATAAGGCCGAGTCTTCCACCCTTTACCAAGTATATAGATGCATTAATTAAATAAGAGATATTGTGATATCCCAACATAATCCTGTCCATCATGGGGCAATCTTCAACTTCACCTGCAACTAGCAATGCTATAAGAGGGGCTGAGCAAAGCGGTAACATAGCCAAACAACGGTTTGCTAGGAAGGGTGAAAAGGTTAGAGGCTGACATGGCAGTTTGGGAGGCTTGAAGAGCAAATGATAGGTAGCGCAGCAAAGCGATAGAACGAAGCAACTAGCATAGCAATGATAGTAGTGAGATCCAGGGTAGCGGTCATCTTGCCTGAAATCCCGCTAGGAAGAAGAACGAGTCCATGAAGTAGACGAACGGGAGTAGTCGAACGAATCCTCACAATCGCAACATTACAGGAACTAAGAAGCAACACCGGAAATAAACAAACAACATGGTAAATGCACAAGCATAAACATGGCATGATGCATAAATAGGTATGATGCATGTTCGGTTTAAATGAGGCATGGCATGGCAAAGTGCAACAAACAATACTACAAGTTAAGTGGAGCTCAATATGCAACGAGTTGCATATTGACAAAACACCACATTGACATATTTAGTTTAATCTTCTATAAGCTACCAAACAATATTAAATGTTGTTAAACATGGCAAAAGGTGAAGCATATGAAAACTAACTATTTAGGCAAGTTTAAATGAGGTCGGAACAACAAACAACAATTCTGGATAAACCTCATATGCATATTTATGAATTCGGTACTGTTCTGCCCTAAACCATATTTTAAGGTTGTTTAACAGGAAAATAAAGTGGACCATGTTAACCTAGGCATTTTTCCACCCCATTTACATATAAAGTTTATTAAATTTGGAGCTACGGTTATTTAGTTATGAAACAAAGCATTTTAGCATGACATTTGAGCAAATTTAAACAAACAACATTTTAAACATTTTAAACATGGATGAAAGTAGCATATTATTAATCTACACAAAATTCTAAGCATTTTACATGTTTAAACCATTTTAATCCGATGAATCGTTTATTAGTTATTATATGCATGAACACTAGGGGTTTTTCTGCAAAACTGTTATTCTGTGGATAAAAAGCAAATTCGCAGGACTGAAAAAACCTAAATAGGCCAAAACTGAACCACACGAGCCGGCGCGAGAAAAAATAGTGCGCAGGGGGCGCAGGATAGCATGCGGGTGCTCACCAAAGAGGCCTTGGGCCAGATCTGGTGCTGGGCTGGATCTGGAGGCTAGCGCCCAGTCGCTGGAGCGGTCAACGCGGGCGGGGTGCTCGTTCGTCTTGTACAGGGGCGAAACATAGGGGGCAAGCAGGACTTGGCGCGATGCCCAGTTCGGGCAGCGCAGAGGCAACAACGGCGACTTGGCGCGGCTGCAGACGGCGCCGGGGCGGGGAAACGGGCGGAGGCGGCGAGATCCAGCGGCCCCAGCCGGATCTGGCGCGGATCGACGGCGAGGAACTAGGCAGTGATGGAGCTTCAGGTTCGGGCAGCCATGGCGGGGAGGCGCTCCGGCGAGGCAGGGGACTGCCGAAGGTCGGGGATGGGCTGGTCCATCCGTTTCCCAGTCGGATTCGGCGAAGGCTTGAGGTCCAGGAGCCATGGCATCAGCGAGAGCTCCTGGGGTCATCCATGGCAGAGAGGGAGAGAGGTTAGAGAGGAAGAAACGCAGCAGGGTGAGAGAGAGGTGAACAGAGAGGATCGGAGGGACCTGGTCGGGGAGGAAGGGAGCAGGGCACGGCCTGGCGGTTGCTGCTGGCTGGAGCTCGTCGGCGACGGCTCGCCGGCCGACGCGGCGGGGCGGACGGGGTTGCCTCAATCCAGATCAGGGGCTGCTGGCGATGGGAACTGCGGGAACCGCGGGGTTGTGGGAGGCTCTCTGGGCCGTCGGATTTGAGATCTGGCGGTCCAGATCAAGTGGGGTTTGGCTGGTGGATCTGGCAAGTGGAGGCAGGGGACTGGGTACGCGTGGATTGCGAGGAGAGAGCGGCGTCAGCTGCAGGATTGGAGGGAGTTGGTCTACCTAGGGTCTAGGTTTAGCTAGAAATGGAATAGGGGAGGCTCATATATATAGTAGGTGGGGGATTAAGGGTAGGGATTAATCCGGTCCGTCCGATCAAAATTGGGCGATCGAGAATAAATAGGCTAGGGAGTCCAAATAAGAAAACGGAGATATTTTATAGATGTTAGGGGACGAACTGAATCCAACGGTGATGACTGAGCAGGTCGGGTTTGGGGAAGTTTTGGACGCGCTCGAGAGGGGGTGTGAAAGAGGTCGACAAGGCAAAGAGGTCTGACAAAGGTCAACGAAGGCAAGGGGTGACACGACAACTACGAGCGGATACTGGTTTTATGAAAACATGCGGATGCAATGCGCATGATGCTATGATGTGAAATGCAAGACATGAACAAAAGCAAAACAAAAGACAAAAACCCAACCACGAAGGAAATAACATATCGCATCTCCGGAAAAAGGCAAGAGTTGGAGTTACGAATATGGAAAGTTGTATCCGGGGCGTTACAATTTCGGTCTCACCGAGATGGGGTTGCAAACTCTTTGTTTCCCTTCATAATGTTTCGGTCTCACCGAAATGAGCGATCAGTCCCACCGAGTTCGCAATGCAAACTCTATGTTTCCCTTTCATAACGTTTCGGTCTCACCGAAATGAACGATTGGTCCCACCGAGTTTGCCTGACCAACTCTTTGTTTGCTCATTGCCGAAATCGGTCTCACCGAGTTCATGCAATCGGTCACACCGAGATGAGGTTTTGCCCTAACCCTAGCTCATCGGTCCCACCGAGTTGATCATGTCGGTCCGACCGAGATTCATAACATTCACATTTTGAATTGAATCAGTCTCACCGAGTTTACTATTCGGTCTGACCGAGTTGGGTCAAATGTGTGTAATGGGTGGATTTTGTGTGGAGGCTATATATATACCCCTCCACCCCCTTCTCTATTCAAGAGAGAGCCATCAGAACGTGCTTACACTTCCACTACTCATTTTCTGAGAGAGAACCACCTACTCGTGTGTTGAGACCAAGACATTCCAATCCAACCACAAGAATCTTGATCTTTAGCCTTCCCCAAGTTGCTTTCCACTCAAATCATCTTTCCACCATAGCCAAATCTGCGAGAGAGTGAAGTGTTGGGGAGACTATCATTTGAAGCACAAGAGCAAGGAGTTCATCATCATCACACCATCTATTACCTTTTGGAGAGTGGTGTCTCCTAGATTGTTTAGGTGTCACTTGGGAGCCTCCGACAAGATTGTGGAGTTGAACCAAGGAGTTTGTAAGGGCAAGGAGATCGCCTACTTCGTGAAGATCTACCCGAGTGAGGCAAGTCCTTCATGGGCGATGGCCATGATACGTCTCTAACGTATCTATAATTTATGAAGTATCCATGCCATTATATTATCATTCTTGGATGTTTTGTAATCACTTTATAGCAACTTTATATCATTTTTTGGGACTAACCTATTGACCCAGTGCCAGTTGTTGTTTTTTGCTTGTTTTTTACATCGCAGGAAATCAATATCAAATGGAGTCCAAACACCGCGTAACTTTTTGGAGATTTTTTCTGGACCAGAAGGAACCCAATGGGCCTGAGCTGCACTTGGGGGGGGGTGCCCCGAGGGGGGCACAACCCACCAGGGCGCGCCAGGGCCCCCCTGGCGCGCCCAGGTGGGTTGTGCCCACCTCGGTGGCCTCCCGCACCCCTCTTTGCACTATAAATTCCCAAATATTCTAAAACCCTTCGGGGTTAACATAGATCAGAAGTTCCGCTGCCGCAAGGTCTCTATATCCGCGAAAACCAATCTAGACCCCGTTCCGGCACCCTGCCGGAGGGGGGAATCATCTCCAGTGGCCACCTTCATCATCCCGCGGCCACCACAATGGGGAGGTAGTAGTCCACCCTCGGGGCTGAGGGTTTGTACCAGTAGCTATGTGTTTGATCTCTGTCTCTCTCTCCCGTGATCTATATCATGGGCTTTTTAATATAGTCGGATCATATGGTGTTTCTCCCCTCTATACTTTTGTTATGATGAATTGAATCTTTGCCCTTCAAAGTTTTGTCTTGTCGGATTGAATATTTAGAGATGAGAACACATGATATATGTCTTGCAATATGAATACTTGAGGTGACAATGAGGTATCTTATAGATTCACTTGATATGTATTATGGCATTCGACTCACGGATTCCCGCGGTGATATTGGGGCAATCTATGCATAGGGCCGGGGTTGACGCACGTTTTTCTCCGACGGAAACTTTGGGGTCTCTTTATAGTTGTTTGTGTGGATTGAGTATTATGAATATGAATTTGCTTTGGTGTTATTCTAGTACGAAGTCTAGGATAGATCGAACGGAAAAAATAGCTTTGTGTTATTTTAGTACGAACACTTGAATAGATTGAACGAAAAGAATAGCTTTGAGGTGGTTTCGTGACCTACGAACAATTCCTATCTTTTTTTTCTCCGCTAATAGGAACTCAGGAGTGATTCTTTATTGCACTTTGAGGGATAATCATATGATCCAACTATGTTAGCATCGTTGAGAGGTTGCACTAGCGAAAATACGGACCCTAGGCCTCATTTTTAAGCATTGCAACACCGTTTTTGTGCCCGTTTACTATTTGCTACCTTGCTGTTTTTATTTATTCAGATTATAAAAATATATTTCTACCATCCATATTACACTTTTATCACCATCTCTTCGCCGAACTAGTGCACCTATACAATTTGCCATTGTATTGGGTGTGTTGGGGACACAAGAGATTTCTTGTATTTGGTTGTAGGGTCGTTTGAGAGAGACCATCTTCATCCTATACCTCTCACGGATTGATAAACCTTAGGTCATCCACTTGAGGGAAAATAACTACTGTCCTACAAAACTCCGCGCTTGGAGGCCCAACATGTGTCTACAAGAATAAAGTTGCGTAGTAGACATCAGGCCATGGTGGGATAGACAAGGTTGCTTCTTCATGGACCCTTCGTGGGTGGAGCCCTCCGCGGACTCGCGCAACCGTTACCCTTCGTGGGTTGAAGTCTCCATCAACATGGAAGTACGATAGCACCACCTATCGGAACCACACCAAAAATCTCTGTGTCCTCATTGCGTTTGCCTTCTCCAAACCCCACCCTTTACCTTCATATGCAATGTTTTACTTTCCGCTGCTACACTCTTAGAATTGCATGTGTAGGTTGATTGCTTGACTTGTGCTAAGTTGCTAAAATCTGCCAAGACTTAAAATTGGGAAAATGTTAGATTTTTATTTGGTCAAGTAGTCTAATCACCCCCCTGTAGACCTACTTTCGATCCTACACATGGCCTCCAAGCCCACCAGCACCGTAGTCGTTGCTGTTGTTGAGTCCTTGTAATCGCGCCAGTGGAGGATACAAACTCCAGCCATCGTGGCATCTGTCCACGGCCGGGGCACCACGCTCCCAACGCAAACGCTCAGCCACCTCTTCCACCTTGGGTCGCTTCTTGTTGGCTTGGTGGTGGATCGAGCGCTCGGTCTCGACCAGCTCGACAAGAGGAGCTGCTAGTTCAGACGACGCTGGCAGTGGGCAACCATCTTCTCGGTGGTCTTGCACCTATCGAAGGCTCAAGCCTCAACGATGACCTAAGGCGGCGGCATGTCAGTCTTGGCGAACACCACCAAGCGCTGCACCTAGTGTCGCTCTGAGCGTGCCTCCGCCTCGGTGAGGCATCTCCCTACCCTCGACGACGAGGACGATGTGGAACGCTAGCCACTACCGCTCAGATAGTAGTCGAGGCGGCTATGCAGCTTCGGCTGGGATGACTCTTGATCACTGGGGTCAGGCACCATTTGGCATCGGGGCAACAGGGACGACTACACGCGGAGTCTAATCTGGACACCATGGTTGCATAGAGGAGATGACAGCGCCAGACCCTAGTCACTCAATGAGTCCCATAGTGCAATCTGCATGTGCTGCTGGAACTCGGCGTCTGTCACCGCCGTAGGGCATGGGCGGCTGCGGCTGCCGAGTCCTCGCCGCGTGCTCGGCCTAGTCGATCTCCTCCTTGTCAACCCGCTTCTCCTTCACGATGGACGAAGATGGACCCGGTGACCGGGGATAGCGCCACATATCGGATCCGGAGCTCTGGCGTGGTGGTGGCTGCGTCGAGTGGTAGCCGCCAAGCAACCACCACGCCCGGGTGTGCTTTTATCCTCCTCGGGCATCTTTTTGTCCATCACGGTGGCCATTGGATGTGCGGTGTGCAGAAGATTTGGGAGATGTGGATGACTGGGTGAGGATAGGGTTTGGGAGGGGAGGTTGTCCGACTTTAAAGCTGAAGTGGGCTTCTCGGGCGGCACAGGCCGGTCGGGCTTGAATGCAGGTAGGCAACAAGCCGATGTGAGCGGCATCAATGCCGAGGGCTCTAGATATGGGAAGGGTGAGCCCAGGTGTCAGATGCCGAGGCGGCGAATGTCCAAACTCTCCCACCCTGATTTGGGGCCGACATTGGGATTTCGAATGTCCGAACTGGTCCAACCTAAAATGTGTGTCCGCATTAAAGGTTTGAAAGTGCCCGAGTCGTCCGGTCGAGACAATTTGACGAGTCATGTTGGAGATGCCCTACGGGGCCACGGGGTGTAGCCATGTGGGTGTGTGTGTGCGCGAGGAGTGGGGCAGTGGGACGGGCAATCTAGTCCACCAAACCAGTGGAGTGTGGGCTGGGGAGGTCCACCCTAGTCGGCTGTCCACTACAACTACAGGAGTTGAGATCCTCCCGAACAGGCCCCCGATTACATGCGTGTTCCCCTGTCCATCATCTACAGGAGTTCCGAGGGAGAGAAATCACAAAAGACCGACAGAGGGACAGGCGAGCGTGGGAGATGGAGAGAAGCAGGAGGTTGTTCGAGACGGAGACGCACGACGGTCGGGCAGTGTATAGGCTCCACGCCGTCACGATGGCCGCGGGGATCCTCCTGCTGTTGTACTATCGGGCGACGCACTCCAGCCGCCGGCGAGGGGAGGGTGGCGTGGCTGGGCATGCTGGCAGCGGAGCTCTGGTACGCTGCCTACTGGATCATCACGTAGTCCGTGCGCTGGAGCCCCCTCTGCCGCCGCCCCATGAGGGACAGGCTCGCCGCCAGGTCAGTACGACGTCTGAGGGCTGTATGCTCCGGCTGTGTCATGCCATAAAAGAACTAGGGTTGTTTCCAGAATTTGAGATTGTATGCACGTATATATTAGATATAGACAGACTGTTAAAAGCCAAACTAGTCCTGCGATGGTGATGGAGCTGACAGTAATGCCTACTATTTGTTAGCCTGTTGTGTATATATCTTCGAAATAAAGCAAATGCATTCAACTCTTTTTTGTAGCTTGTGACAATGCCACCCACCAGGTCAATGGTATAAATAGTGACATGCCTTTTTTTACCATAAACGATGAACATGCCGCAGACCTTTTATGTACATCGACTGATTTTATTGAAGCTCTTGGACTCAGTTAGGCACACAAGAGCCCATCATCACAACTCACAATAATGAACCACATATTCAAGAAAAGAAATGTACTCCCTCTGTTCATTTTTATAAGACATTTTAGACAGCTCAAATTGAACTGTTTTAGGTGTTGTCTTAAATGTCTAAACGGTCTTACAAAAGTGAACGAAGGGAGTAACAAATTCAACAAAACATAACGGGCGATTTCAAGGGGTGTTTTCCACAGGGAGGGGCCCACCTTATTCTAATTCTCACGATCTAGTAGTTCTATATACTTCTAATTTTCTTAATATTTTTTACTTTACCAGATAGTAGCCTATGAGTTAGAGTCTTACAGAACACGTAGTACTTGACTGCACTGAGAATCTACATTAGGCTAGCTTTAAAGTGACGCGGGCCAACAAATAGGACTACTCTTCTATTAACAAAT
This sequence comes from Triticum aestivum, assembly GCF_018294505.1. Lineage (NCBI taxonomy): Eukaryota > Viridiplantae > Streptophyta > Magnoliopsida > Poales > Poaceae > Triticum > Triticum aestivum. The sequence goes on along the minus strand of NC_057807.1, from coordinate 437,470,063 downwards.
TAGACAAAAAGTTTGATGCTTTCGATTTTTGAACTTTGAGTACATTTTATGCTACAACAGTTAAAAAACAAATGGCCAGATTGTTTAGAATTATGATTGCCAAGATAGAAGACTGTATCAAGGACAAAGGGCACACATTAAGATCAGAGATCACTAACCTAAAAGTAAATAAATAAGCTAGACTGAGATGCCTTTTCTCTAGAAAGAGAAGGTAGCTAGATAATAAAGGTAAGGACTAAATCAAGGTGCGGTTTCTTGTAAGAATAAGTCCATTTGAACACCTCAACTCTTGCGACTCTGGAACAAACACTCAACTCATAAACCAGGTACCTCAGACTCATTCCTGTCAAAGCTGGATTAAAAAGTAGTGAACTGTTTTGATAGTTTAAGGGTGTCAAGTGTACGGTTCTACTGCTTTGAAACATGTGTTTCCCGCACTGAGCGTTAATGCAGTTACTATGTCATTTGGAGAAGGTACGGAGAAAGCCTACCTTGTGTGGATATCTTTGTATGCACCACACATCCACTGTCAGAGCCACCAAGTCTTGTCATCTCCATTGTCCTATCGCTCATGGCATACAATTACCCAGCCGAAAAACTTAGTGTGTAACTTTCTAATGATGGAGGTTCAGTTCTCACTTTCTATGCTCTGTGGGAGGCCTCCATATTTGCAAAGCATTGGATACCATTCTGCAAGAGATACAACATTGAACCAAGGTCACCAGCCGTTTACTTCTCAGAGTCAGATGGGCATCAAGATTTGTGCACCCCAAAAGAATGGTTACTTATCAGGGCAAGTAGATCTTCCAAACATCTTTTTTTAACACATGTAATCAAATGCCGCCTAGCCTCCCCGCCGGTGGCCACTCCAGCCCCAACGTCCACAACTTGTCCCCGTTGGCCTCCGCGCTGACGCCGACATCCACGACTAGATCTCCCGGCGGCGTCCACTCCGACTCCGTCATCCAAGACTTACATCTCCAACTGCTCACTACTCCGTCATCGACCATGGCACTTGCCGGCCTTGACTTCGACAAGGGTCAAGATTTTGCATCAGATATTTGGAGGAAATGGGGTGTTCCAATCAATCATGCTGAGGATCAAGAGTCTAAAGAGTTTCCTATGGTGGCTGAATTCACCAGATCTCGACTTCGTCTCACGGAAGAATCAGTTAGCACTATTCTCTTGGCTTGTTTTGGAGGAAGAGCATCTCTTTTTAAAGTCAAGTTACTGCAAAATTGGTCCTTTAAGTCTTCGTCTCTTCCAAAGAAGTTGGTTTCTCTATTATTAAAGGGGGAAACATTTCACTTCCTCTTTTCAACGTAAACTTTCTTCTCTGGGGCGAGGGAGGCCATAACTCTTGTTGGGAACTTGATCAATATCTCAAAGAAAAAGAGGATGAATGGACTCATGTTTTCCATCGACACCCCAGAAAATCTTACATCAAAGCTCTTAGATCTCTAGGTATTTCCCCCAATCCAGATCGAGTTGATCATCGATCTTCGCTTGATCGTTCACCCCATTCAAACAGAGATGCTTCATCAGCGGGCCATAATGCTCATAATGGCCGTAATGGTCATTCAACAACCATTAATATGCCAAGGGCGGGATCATCGCATTTCCAAAATTCGCAAAAGGCCTTCTGTGTGCACGGTCTGCTCTTTGGTCACGCTAGGCCCAACTGCACCAACCGTATTAAGTGTAGGGCCTACAAAAAATGGGGCCATATTGCTAAGGACTGCCACTCCTTGGCCCATCTCAATCAGGGTCAGCCCACCACCCGTTTATCTAGCCCAAACCGGTCGCTTGTGATTCCGAGGCAACTGGCCACTGTTCCCATTGCAGAATTGGTAGGCGCGGTCAATCAGTCGTCTTCTCTTGGTAATCTCGATATTACCTCCTCTGTTCCTTCCCGAGTTAGCTCCCACCATTACTCCGCCCCATCGCCTTCTGCTGCTCAAAGATTGCAAGATGCCATCATCCCCATTGCCCATCGACCTCCCCACCACTTGACCCCCTCCCCCTCTCCACCAGAACGAAGCCTCACCATGGCTACCTTTCCCTTTTCTCCCTCCCAACCACCAGAGCATTATGGTGGAAGGAAGACCGGCGAGGATCAAAGTGCTCGCGGCTACACCAACTCCACTTCATGAAGATTGGGCTATTGCCACCATAGTGTCGATGCCAAATTTGCATGTTGAGTTCAACACTGTTCGTGAGGTACTCTCTGATTTCCTCACTGACAGAAGATTAGGTTTTAGAGAGATTACTCAGTGCCCATTTTGTCAAGCTTATATCCAACTCAATAGTGTTTTTGATCGAGATGATTTGGTGGCTAACAGTCCACATGAGCCCACTGATGTTCATGTTATCTTCCAAAACCATGATAAGGGCATGAATTGGAGAAAGCTAGTACTTACTAGAGATGTTTGGATTATGCTTTGTGGTTACCCGTTTGACAGAAGAAACATCAGAGAGATTAATGATGCTGTCAGTAAGTTTGGTAAATTTGTGATGTGGGACAGAGTTAGAAGCACTAAGGCCAACCAGATGGTAAAGATCAAAGTGGAGGAATTAAGAGATATACCTGCCAGTATTGTTTTTGGAGATGGGGAACACTCTGACTCCCTGACTGTTCCTGTAGTCATTCTGCACCACCAAGTTCTTGGGGAGGAACCACATGATGAAGATCCAATCCCACCATATGGTAACCCACATCCACAACCTGCTCAACCCCATCACCACCCCAATCAACACAACCATTTTATTGGTCCTCTACAACATCATGAAGCAGAGCTAGCAGAATGCCTGGTTGGGGACACTGGACTATGCCAAAAGAAAACCCAGAGATTGATCAAGAATTGCACCCTGGTGAGTTTCTAGAGTTACATGATCTGATGACACCCATGGAGGAAGAACAACAACAAGCTCTGGAATTGGTACCTCATAGCAGTCTCATCCTGTCTTTGGGACAGTCAGCTAGCATTGGAAATATAGGTGCATCTGTTGTTGGGTCCTTTGGCACCTCTTGCGCCAGATTTGAATTTATTGGAAGAGCCCATTGGGCTTATACAGGAGCAAGCTCCAGAAGCTATAGTTGGGCCCATAGGCCCACTTCTCATTCAGTAGCCTATTCATGTGGAGGCCCAGGAAGTCTTACCAGTGCCAATTGAAGATATGAGTCTGAATCTGATGTTGGTCCCCTTAGAGTCTCTTGATATGGACAATAGAGATGACCCTATGTTTCTGGAAGCTATGACCATGTCACACTCTATGAACCTTATCAACATCAAGAGGATTTCTGCTGCCCCCTCTGCTGCATTGGTTATAGAGCAAGACCCAAATCTCATTGATTTTCAGTCACACTCAGTCATTCCAGGTGAGAACCAAACAGACCCCAGGAAAGACAACATTACCACTTCTCCTCTAACTGCTAGAGATGGAAATGAGAATCCCAACCCTACAGGAGCTATGGGTGAGTCATCTGATTCCTCTGAGCTCTCTGCACCCCTGGTTTTCCATTCCCTGCTTTTATTCCAACCAATGATATAATTGCAGAGGCAGAACATTCACTCATTGTACTAGCTGTATTGATCATAGATGAAAGTAAGGACATAGCTCACAAGATTGAACTACTGGGAAAGGAAGGAGCTAAAGTCTACACAAGCATTTTGCTCCCTCAAACAATGATCAAATCTCCATTCAGGTACCAGTTGATTGGGTTAATTTTCTGTCAGTCACATTCCTATCACTTGACAAATTTGATTGGGCAAAGAAGTTTGTTGCATCAAATGTATGGGATATTATTACCCAAGGAGTTTGTGATATTACTCTGCCATTTGTTGTTCCTCAATCTTGTCCTATTGTGGATAACTCCTTATCCTTTTCACAATATTTCGTACAGGGGGCACATGAGCAAGAGGTCAACTCCCCAGCTCCATATGCACCTCTTCTGGCTCAGGCTGCTGCATCTACTTCAGCTATGCATAACATCAAGAAGAGAAAGGAAAAGGTTCCACTGGTGGAAACTGAGGTAAGGACAAGTTACAGACTACAACAACTAGCTAAGGGTTATAACGAAAAAATCTGCATGGATAAGAATTGTCTTGCCTGTCATGCTCTACCACCCCCTATCCCTGCAAAAGTGATTAAAAGTCTTAATACTTCTTTTTGCAAGGTTGCTGCTCAAGATACTTTTGAGGAGATGCTGACAAGCAAACACAAGAGCAAGAGCAACCCAGCTGCTAAGGAGGCCCCAAGAGCCAGCTCTGCTAGTTAAAGATCCAGACTTCTTCAGTAGTTCCTTAGCACTTTAACATGAGATATTATGGTGCTGTCTTTTGGCAAGTTACTTGTAAGATTGTTCATGGTGAACTCCTTCTGCTGAACAGATCAAACTGTCATTTTGTAAAGCCTTGTGCCACTGGCTGTGTTGCTGTCAGTATTACCTTCATGTTAGATCTGTCTTGCTTGATGCTCTGTAATTGGCTCTCCCTTATTCATAAATTTACCTGGCTGAATTGGACATGGATGTGAAGGTCTGCTGCTTTGTTAGCTTTTAATTATGGTTGGAACAGTTTAAAGAATCATGAATCTATCAGTGAACTACTGAATTATATGAGGTATTCAGTTTCTAGATTGTTTCTGTACCAGCTTTATTATCTATGTGAACATGAATAAGGAATGGTCCATTATTAACTGGAACATTAGAGGTTTGAATGATCCCAAGAAATGGTTTGCTATCAGAAATAAAATTGATGATTCTCAATGTGCCATCTTATGCATTCAAGAAACCAAAAGAGAAGTGATTAATAGTAGATATCTTCAAAACATTTGTCCAAGAAGACTCAGTAAATTTGAATATCTTCCCTCTGTGGGAGCTTCTGGAGGTCTGTAATTGTTTGGAATGATCAGGTTTTCCAGGGTCAACTTTATCATTCCAACAATTACTCTATCTTCGTTTCTTTCACTTCCTCACATAATGGGGATAGTTGGATCTTGACCAATGTTTATGGACCTAGCCAACAGGAAGAGAGACCAGACTTTATTGACTGGTTTAGGAACTCCCAAACTCCTGAGGATAGTAACTGGATGGTACTTGGTGATTTTAATCATATCAGATACCCACACAATAGGAATCTGGAGGGCAGAAATATACATGATATGCTAGCATTCAATGAGGCTATCAACAATTTATCTTTGATTGAGATCCCTATCAAAGGAAAAAACTTTACCTGGAGCAATATGCAGGATTGGCCAGTTCTGGAAAAGATTGACTGGTGTTTTACTTCTAAAAATTGGACTCTGAGCTACCCAGTAACTCTGCATATCCTCTTGCCAAAACCACATCCGACCATGTCCCATTTATGGTTAAGATTGGTACCTCTATTCCCAAATCTCACATTTTTAGATTTGAGAATTTTTGGCTGGAACACAATGTTTTTCTATCAGTAGTCCACAGCATTTGGACCCAGGATGTGAGAGAGGGAGATAGTGACAAGATCATTGCCACCAAGTTTAAGAGATTAAGGAAAGGATTAAAGAACTGGGCCAGAAACCTATCATACCTCAAGAAAATTATTGATAACACAAACTTCTTGATTCTGTGTTTTGATTATTTGGAAGAAGTCAGAGATCTCACCTATGTGGAAGCTAATGGTAGAAATATTCTGAAAGCTCGTTTGGAGAAAGTACTTAAACAACAGAGGCTCTACTAGAAGTAGAGGGCTACCATCAGGAAAATTCAAGTAGGAGAGGCTAATACAAAGTACTTCCAAGCAAAGGCTACTATCAAATACAGGCATAATTGTATTGCTATGCTAAAAGATGAGAAAGATATGGAACACCACACTCACCATGCTAAAGCTGCAATCCTATACAAAGCTTTTAAAGAGAGACTGGGTACATCTACAACCACTCAAAACCCACTTCTGTTCCACCATCTTATCTCCTCAGATGACAATTTGGCCCAACTTGAGGTTCCATTTACCAAAGCTGAGATGGATCATGTGGTCCTTCATATGCCAGCAGACAAATATCCTAGACCAGATGGTTTTAATGCTACTTTCTTGAAAGCATGTTGGTCTATTATTGCACCTGACTTCTACAAGCTTATTGATGACTTCTATCATTGCAAAGTCAATCTTCAAAGCATCAACTACTCTTTCATCACCTTGATTCCTAAAACAGAGGCAACAACCACTCCTGCTGAATTCAGGCCCATTTCCCTGCTTAACTGTACTCTCAAAATCATTACCAAACTGCATGCTAACAGACTTCAGAAGGTGATACTCAATTTGGTTCACAAAAATCAATATGGCTTCCTCAATAACAGATGCATTCAGGATTGTCTTGCTTGGTCCTATGAGTAGATTCACCAATGCCACCAATCTAAGGAGATTATTCTACTCAAGCTGGACTTTGAGAAAGCATTTGACATGATTAATCATGATACCATTGTGGATATCCTTCTAGCTAAGGGTTTTGGAAGCAGATGGATTAATTGGATCAAGATGATATATGGCTCTGGCTTCTCCTCTATCCTGCTAAATGGTATTCCTGGCAAGCAATTTCTATGCAGGAAAGGGGTTAGACAAGGGGATCCACTATCCCCCCTCATATTTGTGTTAGCTGCTGATCTGCTTCAAACCATGTTTAATGAGGCCATGCATCATTCCTTGATCAGCTCCCCTCTTACTCATACCTCATGCCCAGACTACCCAATCATTTAGTATGCTAATGACACTATTCTGGTAGCTAATGCTGACAGTGGACAGCCGCATCAAATCAAGAATTTGCTTCTACACTATGCAGCCTACACTGGTCTTAAAGTGAACTATGCTAAATCCATCATGATACCCATCAACACTCCACCTGGCAAAATGTTGGAGCTATCAAATATTCTTGGCTATAAAATTGGTACTCTTCCCCTTGCCTATCTTGGCTTGCCTCTCAGTATCAATAAACCAAGAATTGTGGACTTTATGCCCATGTTGAAGAGGATTGAGAATAGACTCTTGAGTTGCTCCACTTTATTATCCACTGGTGATAAACTTACTTTGGTCAAATTAGTTTTTGCCAGCATGCCAATATTTTTCATGTGCTCCTTGATGTTGCCCAAAGCTGTGATCAAACAAATTGAGGGCTACATAAGGAATTGCTTCTGGAGAAAGTTTGGGTCAATGGACTCTAGACCTGCATTGATTGCTTGGATGCAGTTTGTAAACCAAAGGCTCAAGGAGGGCTAGGCATTCTTGATATCACTGTCCACAACAAAGCTCTTTTGATGAAATTTCTTCATAAATTTCTGAATAGATACTCCTTGGGTGTACATCATTTGGGAAACTTACTACCACAATGGCCCTCCTAGTGACAAGTTACTTGGCTCCTTTTGGTGGAAAACCCTGTTAAAGCTCATGCCCATGTACAAATCTCATGCCATTTGTCAAGCTGGTTAGGGAGACACCATTTTCTTCTAGACAGATAATTGGGATGGACAACCTCTGCAAGAAAAATTCTCTGAGTTATTCTCCTTTGCTATTCACAAGGATGTACTCTCCATTATGTGGTTAATCAAGAAGATGTTAGCACCCTCTTCCATAGACCACTCTCTTTACAAGCTTACCAGCAATTTAACGGGGTTGAGGACATGTTAGCCTCCAGAGAACAATCTGATAGCAAAGACATATGGAAATATCATTGGGCATCAGGGCAGTACTCCTCTATGAAAATGTACAAGCGTCTCATGGGTACATACACTGCACATAGCATCTTCCAAAACATTTGGGGTACCTTGCAGACTGAGGCACAATATTTTTTGCTGGTTACACTACAAAAAAAAGACACATCCGTGACATTTTGGGCCAAACGATTTTTTTTCTGTCATACATATGACACTTCTATGACGATAATTGTGACAAACCCGGCATCATCATAGATGTGGTGGGATCCTACTTCTATGACAAAAAATCATGACAAAAAATGGGCTTTTGGTCCTGGGCAGGCCGGAGACGCAGCTGCATGACATTCTTTGGGCCGTCCATGACGGAAAAAACCGTGGTAGAAGCGAGGGCAAGGAAAATTTTGGGGTGTTCCCAGATAAGGTGGGAGGTCGGGGTCCGAGCGATGCACGTTTCTCTCGTACACGTACGCGCGTGTGTGCGAGGCATTGGCTCTAACTGAACCTGAGCGAGGCGTTGGGCTCTAACTGAACCCGAGCGATTGCACCGCGGGCTACGCGTTACTGAACCCGAGCGATCGAGCGATGGCTGATAATTAAACCCGATCGAGTGATTCCTTCGCT
>NC_057807.1:437460201-437461306 GCF_018294505.1 Triticum aestivum | reverse complement strand
GGTGGAGTAGCGTGCGGTGGAGGCTGGATGAACAGGAGCCCGTGGAGGCTGGAGGAGGTCGACGGTAGCCCGTGGAGGCTGGAGGAGGTCGACGGTGGAGATGAACAGTATCTCGTGGAGTCCTGTTTTGTGGTATGCCACACCCCTCCCGATGAACAGGACCCCCATTTCGACCGTAGGGCTCCAACACAAGTCCGTTTCATCCGTTTTGCGGTACGCCACACCCCTCCCGATGAACAGGAGCCCCGTTTTGACTATAGAGCTCCAACACAAGTCCGTTTTGTCCATTTTGCGGTACGCCACACCCCTCCTGATCAACAGGACCCCCGTTTCGACCGTAGGAGGTCCGTTTCCTCCGTTTTGCGGTACGCCAGACCCCTCCCGATAAACAGGATCCCGTTTCGAACGTGGCTGGTCGAACACAAGGCCGTTTCCTCCGTTCTGCGGTACGCCAGGCGTTGTTTCCATCGCCTGTTCCGTCCATGCCCTCCCGATGAACACGACGATGCATTCCGTTTCGACCCAGCCGGTTGGCTCCCACATGTTCTGTTGCCTCCCGATGAACACGACGCATTCCGTTGCCTCCCCATGAACACGACGCATTCCGTTGCCTCCCCATGAACACGACGCATTCCGTTGCCTCCCCATGAACACGGCACATTCCGTTGCCTCCCCATGAACACGACGACGACGCTATTTCTTCGTTCCGACCCAGCCATGTACACGAGCCCTGGCCGTACGTATGCGCGAGTAGGCGTTCGAGACCCCTCCCGTATGTACGTACGTGGCCGTATTTTCTTTCTTGCACCCTGGCCGTTGTACGTACGTGTACATGCTACATGCGCGCCTCTACTACGACACGTGCGTGCCTCTACATCCACCAGTATGTACGTACACGGTCACGACCAGAGTGACAACGCTACGTACGCTTCGACCAGGTGGGTCCCGACTGTCAGGCACTTCCTTGCGTTCGAAGATGTAGCTGGTGGGTCCCAGCAGTCAGGGGGGCAAATCGTTTTTTTTCGGACGCACTTCCTTGCATGCAAAGATGTAGCTAGTGGGTCCCAGCAGTTAGGGGGCGGATCTTTTATTTGCCCGGACGCAC
>NC_057807.1:437442218-437459811 GCF_018294505.1 Triticum aestivum | reverse complement strand
AGGTGTAGCTGGTGGGTCCTAGCAGTCAGGGGGAAATGTTTTTTCTGCAAAATACGGTGGCCCGTCCGGTGGGTCCCCGCTGTCAGGTGGAGGAATAATTATTATGCGCATAATAAGAAGGCACTTCCTTGCGGCTGCCGTGGACCCAGCCGTCAGCCTCTCCACCTACAGCACTCTTCCGATGGAAGTCGGTCGTTGACCACATTGACCACGCCGCACCGAGAGCACCACGGCGGTGGACGACGGCGAGGCCAAGGAAGGGGATGACGCGGAGCCGGGGAAGACGCGGCAATGGATGCCCACACATAGAGTAGTATGAGGGTTCACTCGTTCGGCTGCGGTGTGAGGCTGTCGTCGCCGCAGAATAACAGGGGGTGTGGGTGAGTGGAGGGATGGCCTGGCCAGCGGCGGGAGTAGTAGGGGGCGGTGAGGCCTCCGCGGCATCATAGCCGGCCATGGGAGGCAGGAGCAGGCGGCACGATCGGCGCTGCTTTGGGCGGCTGGAGCAAGAAGACCAGAGGTTGAAGAAGCACGATGGCCGTTGGATGGACATCGTATGGTCACTACAGCTAGAATCGTTCATATTGACTAAGTTGACAAAGCCCTCCGTCCCCGTCAACTTAGTGGGCCCACAAGTTAGCTTCCCACCAAGGTGGGTCCCAGCTAGCAGGGAGAGTATTCATTTTTTCTGCATAATAAAGAGGCACTTCCGGTGGGTCTGAGCTGACAATGGGGGGAACGTTTTTTTCGCGAAATACGGTGGCCCGTTAGGTGGGTCCCAGCAGTCAGGGGGCAAACATTTTTTTCGCAAAATACGGTGGCCCGTCCAGTGGGTCCCTGCTGTCAGTTGGAGGAATCACTATTTTCTGCGCAATAAGGAGGCACTTACTTGCTGCGGCCGTGGACCTAGCTGTCAGACTCTCCACGTACAGTATACTGAAGTTGTTCCTTGACCATGTTGACCACGCCGCGTTCCGTTGCATGCATGTGTCCATGGGCGTGGTGTGTCCCCACTATCAGCCTCTCACGTACAGTCATCTTCCGATGACTCTCGGTTGTTGACCATGTTGACCACACCATGCCGAGCGCACCCAGACTGGAACGACCCGGAGATGGGGAAGACGGGGCAGTGGAGTCGCAGATGGAGAGGAGTGGAAAACTTCACTGGTTCGGGTGTGCGACAGCACAGCCGCGGTGCCGCCCACGAGAGACAGGAGCAAGAACAGAGGTTGAAGAAGGAGCATGGCTGTTGGATTAACATCCAACGGTCCAGCTACTAGAATCATTTGTTGATTAAGTTGACAAAAGTCATGCGTACACGTCCGCTTAGTAGGCCCACAAGTCAGCCACCAAATCTGACGGGTCCCAGCTGTCAACGGGATGAATAATTTTTTTTGCAAAACAAGGAGGCACTTCCTTCCGTGCGAAGATACAGCCAGTGGGTCCCAGCTGTCAGGTGGAGGAAACATTTTTTTAGCTTAATAAGGAGGAACTTTCCTTGCGTGCGACCATGGACCTCATGGGTCCCAGCCGTCAGGCTCTCCACGTACAGTCCTCTTCCAATGACTCTCGTTTGTTGACCACGCCGCATCGAGCGCAGCGAGGCGGTGGACGACGGCGAGGCCCCGGACGGGAACGACTCGGAGATGGGAAGACGCGGCAGTGAAGTCGCAGATTGAGAGGAGGAGAAGGGTTATAACTAGTTCTGTTGCAGCATGGGGCTGCAGTCTGTGGAGAATAACAGGAGGTGTCGAGGGGTGGAGGGATAGCCTGGCCGGCAGTGGGGTAGCGCTTCGCAGCGATGCGTGCTAAGCAGAGCCGCTAGCCGCCGGAGGCCGGACCAAGCGGTCCCGACGATGCTGGAGGAAGAAGACGAGAGATTGAAGGTGCATGCCGGCCGTTGGATATAAATCCAATGGCTGTGGATGACAGAATCATTTGTTGACCAAGTTGACAACGCCCTGCATAGGCTTCGACCTATTGGCCCACATGTCAGCTTGCAAAAATGTGGCATATATTTAACCCATGTTTTCTAGAATGCACAGTCCATTTGCTGGGCTGGGTGAACAAATAATTTCGCGTCAATCAGGCCCATTTATATTTTCTAAGAAATCCCAGCCCATTTGCACTTCCTTGAAATACACGTATTAGGTGGGCTCATTATAGATATAATGCTATGTTAGAAGGATCAATTAATATCAAAGAATCAACCGAATAGGCACATTATATATATATATATATATATATATATATATATATATATATATAATTAACAAATTAGCGAGTTATTGCTCAAAATAAAAATGAGCGCGTTATTATTAAATTGGTCCTTAAAATCTTTGCAAGCTTTTGTATGCAATCACCAGGATTTTCCTTGCCTGTGAGTCAAAAACAACCAGGATTTTCCTTGCCAACTTCCGTTAAACATTTACTTTTATAAGTTAATAACACGTGGGATGTTTTTATAATGTATATATAAGTCTCTATAAAATATACGGTAATAGTAATAATATAGATATATATAATGTGGTTAGAAGGGAAAACATAAATTGGACACATCATTATTATTCTTATATATAGATAAATAGAACAGAGACCTGCGTTTTATTAAAAAGTACATTGGGTTGCCGATCTTTAAGAAAAATCCCATAGGCTGGTATGGACCTCAAAAAATAAGTTGAAACCACTGTCGCCGTATGTCGTGGGCTACGCATGTTAAAATACAAAACCTAGGCCTAACTGATACTTGTTCGCCCTCTGAAAAAAATGATACCAGATCCCCGAGTGAACTGGATTAAAGAGGGGGGCGGCGGCACGACTGAAGAAGCACATCAGGAGCGATTTCTTCTTCTTCAGTGGATGTCTCTTGATAGCATTTTTTACTTGCCTGTTCACCATACAACTTGTATTTTTAGCCTCCCAGTCCGTCGTGGTGGACCAGCAGCCCATTTCTTGGGAGGGCCAACCTACAGAAACTAGCTCTCGATTTTTCATCAAGCCCCCAAAACAATGCAGTACTATGTTTGTTTTGAGGCCGAAAACATTATGGTAGGGGTTGAGCGGGGGAGAGGGGAAGACAGAGTAATAAAAAGATTAAAAAGAGTTGATGCACCGTTGCTACCCTAACAAAGCAGGTGCAATTCTTCTCGGGAAGAAGGTGTGCCGTTGACACCCACACGTCACATACCCCATAGTAGGCATATTAACAAGTTCACACACAAATACAACAGAAAAGGTAAACATTCGTATCAAACTCAGGTTCATAGGACACGTTCATATTCATAGCCAACATTCACTATCAACAACTCAAAAGATTCATATATACACAAGCTCAGCATATCTATGCATCCAAATGATTGATAGATCACACGACAATATTCATACATAATTCACAAAAAGATTCAGATATACACATGTTTAGTATGTTTATGCATCCAAATTATTGAGATCAGAACCAATATGATCCATGGACGAACTTTAATAACCTAGGGTACAGACTGGTAAATGGTGTTCAATCGGAGGTACTTCTTGCTAAAATTAGTTCTTGTACGAGTAAACTTTCGAGTACATAAGAGGCAGCACAGACAATCTGAACTTTGCTTGTAGGTTTATCCCCAAATAGTGGCCTCGTGCCGAGGGAGGTTTGAGCAACTTGGCCACTACTTTCATCCAACTAGTTTACTGGCTCATCTTGGTCCTGTATCTCGCCAAAATTCTACATTGCAGACAAGAAAGGAGGCGGTTGAGAAAATGAACCACCCAAATTTTTTGTGCAGTTCAACTAAAAAGGAGCATCCTTGGCGTGCAGACTGATTAAGTGCCAGATGAATATACACGTCAACCAACTTGTCTGGAATCTTTAGACTCCATGCCATATAGTTCGCTACCATATGTGCCGATAACCAAAAGGCACAAGTTGGGACCAAAGACTGGACTGTGTTTTTCTGGGCTATGCACCAAGCAATATTTTTGGCGTTCACTCTCCTAATACTTGGAGTTTGACAATTGGTTGACGCCAGTTGATACTCGAATGAATATAGGCACTTCTTCTTGTCAACATTGATGCTTGTCTGAGTGATCTTTGGAGTACATAGCAGCAGCATAAGTACCTGTCCATCTGATCATTTTGTGCAGTTCTACTGAAATCACCCGATGTAATGATTTGCCTGCGAGTTCAGGCTCCAAATTGCTCCTTTATGAAATCGGCAAACAGTAGCACAATACCAAATTACCAATACATATGACAAGCACAATAATCAGGATAAAGACCAGTACCAACCTATGTGAGGTAGCATATCAATTACTATTTCCTTTGACTAGAAGTCAAGATAAGCGAAGCGACTAACAGCGAATGAAGTAAGCAAGCCGAGATTAGCGACTGACAGGAAAGGACGGAAGCTGTCGAGGCAATGAAGCACCCAATTTTTTTGTGCAGTTCCACCAAAATCGAGCATCCCTGTTGGCACATATATTGAGAGAGTGAGATTACTGTAATAGTGGGACTACTTGATGAAACATACACTAACAAATAGAAGCACCGTCATTATCTTAATGGGTAAAGTTAGCAACATAGTAGTCTTGCTTAAAGAGAGGTATTAGTTTATTTAATCAGTGCCAATTAGCTCAACACTCAAAGCATTGCCATTTATCATAGGTTGCAAAACTTTAATGTGCAAAGATAAAGGAGTTTCTCATGACAGTAGCACGATACAAATAGAGATGACAACAAACTAATATGGATGAAGGCCTTAGGCCCGTAACAACGTGAGAAAAAAAGCTTATTCATGTAGTCCCATAAGAGATGATAAAGCACTCACTGGAATCACACTATAGTATATATTTTTGTGCACTTCAAATGTATGGTTGAAATCACTCTTGTTTACCAGTGCTGAGATTATATCGAAAGATTATCAAGAACTTCCAGCAGAGTTAAAGCACTGACTAGGATACAGTTCATTGTATTGTCTTGTGTAGTTCCACTAAAATGTATGATTGGCACAACATGATCCCTGTTTGCACAGGTAGGAACAAGGTGAAACCTTCATTAGCTTAGTGAGAAAGGATAGGAAGACACTAGCATATTACTCAAACAGTAGCATCAAATTCATGATGGACAATACGCAAAACATTGCCTCATTGAACCAATGACAATAAATTGACATGCAAAACAATAGCACTATTATGTCATGACACTAATAATATTCCCTCCCTGCTCCACCACATGATTCACCTCCATAGACAAACATACACACGTACATGATTTAGCATAGGGTCCTACTAAAGATTTGTTTAACTCCAACAGGAAAATTAGGTAGTAATAAATTAGTGGTACTTATGTACTCCTAATTAATTAAGTGAGACAGCAAAAGTGGAAGGGCTCCCTGGAGGATCGTCTCACATGTAAGGTAGTCGTTGCCAGAGTCCTTGAATGGCCTCGACTGAGGCCTCTGGCTTCAACAAGATCGTCTTGGAACTATTTATTCTTCTTCTTCTTCCTCTTCATGCTCTGTTTCTCTTTCTCCTCGCCAGTTGGTGAAACCAAGTACATGATTGGCCTTCTAATTCAGAATTGGTTTTGTCAGTGAGGGAGTATAAGTGTACTAGTAAAAATAGCTTTATTTTCTCATGCCAGTCGGAAAATAGAGATGAACACATGCATTAAATATCATTTTTACCTAAAGGAAGGTTATGGCGCCAATATGGATGATGAGGATTGGAACACAGATCTCCCTTTGTGCAGTTCCACCGAAATGAACCAACTGTTCCATTCTGACGTTCCAGTTAAACAGCACAAAAGTCACTTCTTTTAAGAAGAGTTTTGTGCAGTGCACCAAAAGGTCACAACAGCAACCAGGTGAATTGGATATCCCTGTTTGCACAAAAAGGTACAGAGGAAACAGTCAGAGTCTCAAACAATTACAGGCAAAAACATTTGGCTAAACTTGTTATGGCTTATAACAGTGGCATGGCTTCATTTTTACCAGGGACATTAGATTAAGAACAGATAAATATTTGGTATAAGGGCATGGGACAGTGGGTGCACCAGCAGTCTAGCACCATGTACGTAAACATGGGCATAAAGTGGTGATTCATTGTTTGTTGCCCCGAGAAACAAACATCCAAGAAACATATATGGATTGGTCCCATTTTTGTTCACTCTAGCCACCTACTCCTATGTGTGGATAGAAAATCTAGTCCTGGTCATACCACTGTGTACAGCGTTACCCCTATATTTCCCTTTTCGACCAAGAGACCGGTTGGATGACCAGTCTGTACTACTTTCACCCCCTTTCCTTCATGTTTGTACCAAGTCCGATGTACATACTAAATTCCCCCACCCCCAGTTTATTTCTTGTTTGAACCAAGTACTCCCTCCGTCCGGAATTACTTGTCATCAAAATGGATGTGTCTAGAACTAAAATACATCCAGATACATCCATTTCAATGACAAGTATTTTCGGACGAAGGGAGTACATGATTCGACTCCATGAAGTAGCTTTACCTCTAACAATAGAAAAAAATAGGTGACATTGGACCATCCGATCGAGAGGGGCTGAGAGGTAGAAAATGATGCACATGCAGCGATGTAGCGAGCTGGGGAAGTAGAGCTAAGGCGGTTTCAAATGAAGATATACCTGAAGGTCGTTGGGATGTGGATAGGTGGGCGGCGGGAGGCCGGATCCGCCCACAGGCAACGACGAAGGGATCAGAGGACCTCCCGTGCCGGCGCTCGGCCAGAGATAACGGTGCGGCCGGCAGTGGGTCTCCTCCCTCGCTGTCGACGACGGCCTAAACGCTGCCCCTCCTCCCCTTCACCGGCGGAGGGGGATACATCCGGATCTATAACCAGCGGTGAGGATAGAAAGCCAGTGTTTTTTGAAGGGAGAAAGACAGTGTTACTAGCCCCATCTTGTTTAGATCTGGAGAGGATGAGAGTGTGTGAATAGAGCAACCCTAGCAAGCAAGCACGGAGGTTCCGGCCTATATATACGTAGTGGGGTAGTTTTCCTTTTTCACTCCATCAAAACAATCATTTAAAATTGTGTACTACTACATGCCAGGTCACGGTTTTTTTAGTTGTTGATTGTTTTTTGAGATAGTTACCCGCTTGTTCCAAGTGGTGTTATGGTGTGCCAGGTCGCACTTTGTATCGTTCAAGTCTGGTACTACAAGTCCCTCCATTAAATGAACAACTACCCCCTCGTAAAAATTGTGAACAAGCCCACGGCTAAAATTAGCGGAAATGTGGGTTGCCCCAACATGCATTATTATTTATATTTTCTACTCCCTCCGTTCCTAAATATAAGTCTTTTTTATTAGCCACACCTAAGACAAGAATTTTTTTATTAGCAGTGAACCCCACATGTCATAGACACAAAAATTGTGGCAAGATTCCCTTAGGAAATCCAAAGTGTGTCCAACAATTAGGCAAGTGTGGCAAGTGTGGGAAAAATAATGTGGCAACATAAGACAAACATAGTCACAATCCAAACAGCTCCGTACTTTTTTGTGACATGCATGAAAATTTGGTTAGTTAAATTTATAGTCAAAATTTGGCAAGGTGCGTCAAATAAACACATGGAAGTATCAAAAGGAAAGTCACGGCATGCATGCATGCATGAGTTGTACTCCCTCCGTTTCCAAATATAAGTCTTTTTAGAGATTGCAACAAGTGACTACATATGAAGCAGAATATGTCTACATACGAAGTAGTCCATTTGAAATGTGTAAAAAGACTAATATCGAGTGCAGTGCTTTGATGTGTCGCGTCAACTCGTACAAGACCGAGAAATTTGATTACTACAATGCCCTCTCCCTCGTGGACTGAGCTCTGGTACGTTAACTGCACCTGCCTTTGGCTGCATGACAGGAGGGCCAACCACCTGTTGGGCCCACCTGTCATAGACGCAAAGGCAAGAGCAGTAAGTAGAAGCTTTCGCTACACGCTATCCCTCCCGCACGAGGTGGACGGACATGCAACAGTGGATTCAATACTGTAGAAGTAGGAGTAACATCATTGTTCATCTACTCGAAGAGGCAAAGAGCCAAGCACAACCCGAACGTGGAAATTGCGAACGCTCGCGTGGTGTGGTGCCTTGGAGCACGCATATACTAGCCAGGCTCTTGCATGAGACAAAATTGCTAGTATTGTTTAATAATTAAACTCCATCATCCATTGGTTGATACCCATTCTGCATAGGTCCACGTGCTTAGCACCGTTTCCTCTTGGGGTCACCAATGTTTATTTGCTAATTAATAGCATTGCATGCAATGAACTAGCCATTGCAAGTCATTAAAAGCATGCACACCTCTCATCTCTTATTGGTTGATACGTCAAGAAACAAGAAACAAGGTAGACATTAATGCACCGTGCCTAAGTGTTTTGGGACTATTTGGTTTTCGTAAGATGACTTACACACCTAGACGGAGGGAGTAGTATAGCCCTGTTAACCGGAAAGGAGTATTTGCCTTTCTAGAGATTTCAACAAGTGACTACTACACCGCGTGCAGTACTCCCTCCCTTCCGGTTTATAGGGCTCAAATCTCAAATCTCATGAACCAAGGCATTTTGCGATTGGAGGAATGTATCTCGTACTTTACAAAACTACCCTAATTAAACTCATGCATTAATTATGTAGTTCTCTCGTTTTCCTCTTCGCCTTGGTCGCGGTGCACAATATTGACCACTCCTATATGACTAGCCGCTCTATCTACATGTGGGACATTTCAAAGCATCCGGGCCCGCGTGCCATCCACCAAATCACAGCGAGGTGCTACAGTCGAGACTCACCTGTCACCTCGGTGTGGCCGTCATGACCTGTCATATCACAAAACCCACACCTTTACCAGCA
This sequence comes from Triticum aestivum, assembly GCF_018294505.1. NCBI lineage: Eukaryota > Viridiplantae > Streptophyta > Magnoliopsida > Poales > Poaceae > Triticum > Triticum aestivum. Next base: position 437,450,959 of record NC_057807.1, on the reverse strand, counting down.
GTGGTAAGGTGGCCTCCAAGTTGGACTGGACGAAGCAACCATCATTTCACTGGAACGCTCATTCAAGCCCTTTCTTCCATTTCTTGAAGAAAACCTCACTCCAGGCTACTCACTTCTGCCATTTTTTTTCTGTACCGACATAGGAAAGGCGGGCGAATCAGTTATGCTGCTATACTTTCATTCCGAGAATCTTCTTTTTGCGAAGCACCGACCGATTCTCACATCCTATTATTTTCCCGTTTTCATTGTGATTGTGGTTGCCTTTCGATTGCTTTTTGTTTGGCAGTTCATTGATGGATCCTGGAGCACTAGGCAAAGAGTTGTCGGCGGACAACCCACTGGAGACAACGATCTCCATGAAGCGAGCACCAACCAACGAGTTGACCATGTTGGCGGGCCAACCCATGGAGATGAAGAACTCCAAGAAACAAGCACTGGCCAAAGAGTTGACGACGTTGGCGGATGAACTCCTCAAAGAAAGTTGGAAGAACAGCAAGGGCCCCACTGTGCCTACCCCAGGAACTCTGATAGCCACCTATGTGAGGCTGAAGGCCGAGTTTGAGGAGATAGTCGCCGTTGAGAAGCAGTATTCCCCTAGCAAGGTGATGGCCCCCATCGAGGACGAGGAGATGGCCCCCGGAGGGATGAGATCCCACGATGAGCTGCACAAGGTAAAAAATAATGGTTTATTACCATGGTTGTGGTTTTTGATTATTTGCAATGTGGTTGCTAATATATAGGGTTGTGCAGATGCCGGTGGATGTCCTTGATGATTCCGATGTCGCGGCCCGTCCTGTTGGCATCGCCCCAGAGATTGATTCCGATGCCGCTATCCATCCTGTGGGCATCACCCCAGAGATCGATTCCAATGTCGCGGTCAGTCCTATGGACATCACCCCAGAAATCGATTGCCATGCCGCTGTTCGTGCTGTGGTCATTGCCCAAGAGTTCGATGACAAGAAATAGTTGGTCGCGCTAATCCTTCAGGGTAGTTTGCATTGCCCTGTGTTTAATTACCAGAATGATCCGTGTTATCAAACCATCTTAGGGCCAGTGCACTGTCTTGTGTGGGAGGATCTTGCTACTTTTGTTTGATAGTGAATCATGCGATGAATCATGCGAACCCTCTCCGAGTTATGGAAACAGATGTATCCTCACTAGCTTTTGATGTAATATTTGGCATGCTTAGATGTAAGTTTGAACTGTTTATCATATCAGCAAGGCTTGTTTGATGATTCTTGGTGTTAGTAGGCTAGCTACTGTGCGAGCTATAGTACTTGCAAAACACTCACCAAAGAGAAACGTTGGGGCTGATGAGCTTGTGGTACGCTTATACTTATCCCTCGTCGATCGACCAATAGCCCTAGCTCCTAAATTGTAGGCTTAGCGATAGATCAGACAATAGTCGACACAGATACATTCACACCTCATTTGGTTCATAGGGTAGGGAAATCGTAGCAAAATTACAGAGAACGTGCAACACAAAATCATAGCAGTGCAGAGACGTACTCCCTCCGTTCCAAAATAGATGACCTAGGCAGGCTAGTTTGGCCTAGTGGGTTTTAGTGATATGACGTGGTACAGTGCCTTCCAGGCTTTGCGTGTGGTAGCAGTATTGCGGGTACATTAAGTTTTCTTGAAGAAGCGGAATTCAACAAAGTCATGATGGTTCCTTCATCCGAACAACTTACAGTGGGAAAGGTTGGTCCTGCGATACGACCGGGGTAGACCAGGATAATTTTTTTTATGGCAGGTGGACCAGGATGGTCGACGCCCCACATGTCGGTGAATGAAAGTATTCTTTCCGATATAGAGGACAAGCAATGAGTATTCATTGTTTATTTTTGATGAGAGCTATTGTCTCCACTGTTACAACGTAGGAGTGTGAAACACAACAGCCCAGTGAACTTGGCATGTGCACCACTCCCTCCTTCCTCATGTAATGCCCAGGTTACAACTTTTTCTCACTTTCTCTCTATCTATTTCCTCTCAAATGTATTTTACCTTTCTTTTTTAGACACAATTGTTTTTTATGCCTTTTTTAGAATTATTTTTTTATACCTAGGAGCATGTGTAGAGACGGGCTCTTGCAGAGCCCACTCCTTGACTTTGTCAATGCCTCTCTCTCCTCCACATAAGGAGTACTACTTGCTATGCATGCATGCGGTGGGCAGCTGGCGTCTTGAGGGGCCAGGGCGGTGAGGGCGGGCTCCGGAAGCGGTCCGGACTCCAGCATGGCCCACCTCACATTATCACCATATATTTCTTGGAGTCCGTGCGCGGCGGGCGGGCGATCTCTTCTCCCTCCCTCGTTTCTCTCTTCTGAGCCGACACCCGCCGAGCGATTAGATTTCGGCTATTGACGGTTTATTCAATTACGGTCCCACATGTCAGTGAAATTGCAAGACAACACGTGTCCCCTCTGGTGAGTGGCGTGCGAGCCGGACTTTTGGGGGTGCGATGGGTACGAGTCGTAAGTGTGCCACCTTTTCCTTTAGAACTTGCGAAGCGTAACATTTTTGCGCGATCGACTAATAGAAATCCAGAACAAAATGACAAGGGCGATGCTTTCCCGCTCGTTAGGCGGGCTAGTTCGAGTGATATGACGTGCTACAGTACCATCCACTTGCTCCATTTTTATGTAAGCAAGAGTTTACACTCTTACGCAGGAGGAGTGCGAAACACCGTGAATCTAATTTTGATCAAGGGATAACTGTTCCCTACCAAATAATGGAGGACTGTTAGTGATTATAGCATGATAATTAGGGCATCAGTGATGGCCCACAAATTTACACCGGCATCTGTCCGAGGACACTGATGGATGCCATCCGATGCTGCCCGCATACCTTTCGACAACTATATGAACTAGCGGGACGAAATTCGTGCAAACAAAGCAAATTTCAAATTAACTGGATGAAATTCATTACATTCGAAAACTTTTCCTACAAACTGGACGAAATTCATTACATATTTCGCACAAACCATACTAAAACCTACTGTAAACCTAATCTAAACGATCGCCGGTGCCCGAGCACCATGTCCGGCCATGAACCCAAGAAAGACGGCCATTGCCTTTGCCTCCTCCTCATCCGCCTCGATAACCTCCTCCTCCGGATCACAAGGTTCTGAAGATTTCCGCCTCCACGTCACCGTCAAGCGGCTAATCGGCCGCCAATGTTTACCCCACCAAGCTTGGCGTCGACTGAGTGGAGTAGAGGTGGCCTTCCTGGGACCAGAGCGGCGGTGACCTACCGTGTACTACTCTTACTTGCTGCCGACTGCACCTGCGCACGCGTGCCTGCTTCGTGGTCGTGGCGGCGGAGGGCGGCCGTGGGGGGGGGGGTGCCGGTGATCTCCTTTGTTTGCTCCTGCGACAGTATGTCAAAGAAAGCTTTGGAGCGTGCTCGGAGCAGAGCCGCCGATGTCCCTCGTCTGCTCCTGTGATAGTACGTCCAAGAGAGCTTCGGAGCGCCAGGAGGCCATGGTTGGAGTGGTGCCGACAGAAGGAAGGGACCGGGGGAGAATAAGTGTGGGTCTTTGGCTATGGCTGGGAGCTGGGGCTCAAGTTAATATAGCGGGCGAATGGCAATGAGCCGCGGCAGATGGATGGACAACTGGCGCCGGAGTAGGTTTGTCGGGCGTGAATGCGGACGCTGCTTCAGTGACTTAACTGCAGATGCATTGGGTTAATGACATGTGGGCCCAATGGGCATCTGGCCCGCATGTTAGTGACACACCAATTGCACCTGCAGTTAAGTCCGGTGAATGCGGCACTGACATTCTGGAGACATGGTGACCGTTTCAGGCGGGAAGCGCGCACTAGCGATGGAAGGGGTTTCGGTGTGCAGTGGCACTAAGATAGGTCGCTCACGATCCGTACCGTACTACCATAGTACCCTCTCTAGCTAGGCTGTTTTATAGATTGTCATTGTGATGGACGATATACATGAGCAAGGCGCTCCGAGTATGACCGTTGGTGTTGAGCCAAGTGAATACATGCTCGGCGTTCGCATAGGCCTCCATCAAACGTCTAAACAGTAATGTCAGGCACCGCCGGGGTGCACAGGTGATGGGCTCGCCGTTTGCATTGTGCCATGAGTAGGACTTTGATTTAGAGGGCGACGTGCATGCATTAGCATGCTTTGAGAGCATGACCGTGAGTGTCTAACACGAAGTATTTCATTTTCATTTGGCTGACGAGGGTGCGTTGCAGCGACGAGTCCGTGGTTTGATTCCCCACATACGCATAATTTTGGTTTTTACATTATTTCTTTCTCCATTGAGAGGTAGGCCCGCGTAGATAGATAAAGAACACAAGCTGATGAGGCGCATGCTGACTGTTTGACTAGTCAACCAGACAAATACGGAGCTATATGCTGAGCCAGTGGCCCTATAATCACCATATCTCATATACAATGATCAAAGTGAGCTATCAAGACAAGTTCGATGACCGCCAATGCATTTTACTCGATAATAAATGACCAGGATTGAAGGGGAATCCAAATTTCCTTCGTCTTCTGTCCTTGAGCTCTTGACAAACCAATGCACTATACGGTTGTCCGGCCACTCCACCCCAGAGCTCTCACCAAGCGTCGTTCATGCCACCACGCCGCACACTAACCGGTAAGGCAGCAATGGCATCCCGCCACGCCGAGTTCCTCGCCGCACACGACCGCACACAATATGGTAGGGAAGCGATGGCATCCTGCCATGCCGAGTTCATTGCCGCTCGCGACCTCACAACTATGTGGGAGGAATTTGAAGATGCCAAGGCCAAATGGGCGGTAGAGTAAGAGGCGGCCAAAGCCGCACAAAGGGAGCGGAAAAGTCAGAAAGCACTCAAGAAAAGAGAGGCCCACCGCCACAAGAAAGAAAAGGACTCATGCGCTGCTGCAGAGAGGTCGGTGAAGATCCAAGCACGGTGGGGTGTCACCAACAAAGCCGGGAAGGAGAACGACATCGTCTAGCCAGCATGTGAGAAGTAGTAGTACTAGTAGTTAGTGTGTGTGTCTATGTCTGAGTACGAGCATGTACCAGTACTACTAGTTACTACTGTAGTTTTTAGAGCAAATTACCAGTACATTAGCCTAGACTAAATGGAAAAATTCCTATCCTATGCATCAAATGGCATCTCTTTCTCTATAGGAATTCAGATGCATGTCATCCCACTTCCTATGATTTTCATATTCCTATAAAATTCCTATCCTATGAATGAAAGGAGGCCTCTGTTGGATTAACTACTGTAGCTAGCAGTACTGCTGGTATAGTAGTTTGACGGCTCATTAGTCATTGTTACTCAAGAAGCGGAATTCAACGAACTCATGAGGGTTCCTTCATCTGAGCAACTTCAAAGTGGGAAGTGGGCATGTGATTTGACGCCTCATTAGTCATTGTTACTGCGACGCGATGACCTGGGTGACTCTCGCTTGGAGTTCTGCGTGCATGGCAAGTGGACCAGGATGGTCGACGTCCCACATGTTGTCGAACGAAAGTATTCTTTCCAATATTGAGGAGCAAGGAAACCACGTGGTATAGTATCACTGCTGATTGGTTCTCAAAAAAATAGTATCACTGCTGATTTATAATTATTTTTTATTTCTGATGAATGCTAACGTTTCAACTCTTATGACGAAGGGTGCCAAACACGACACGTGCTGGATGTCCCACACGTCAGCGAAAGGGGTGGGACATGAACAACGTGGTACGTAGAGCCCAGCGTAAAAAAACAGCGTGGTAGAGCGTCTCCACTTCTTCCACTTCTGGGTCGGAGACCACATGTAGTAGTACTTAGTGGTATGAACGATACAAAGTGCGACCTGGAGAGAAAGACACGTCTAATTGGAAGGTCTCGGGGCATACACGTAAACAAATATAAACGTTAATATGTGCCTCCAACTAATATAGTAGTAGTAGAGTACTTATGCATGTACTCCATAACATCACCGTGCATTGCACGTACAACATTTAGTGGTAGTACGTAGTAAGAGACAAATGCCGCCCAAGAGTTCCCTTCTCGACCTACGTTTGGGTGTTTGGTAGAGTGTATGGAGGGTGCATGAGTCCACACTAGTTTAGCACAAATACACTAGAAGCATGCATGAAGAGAGCATGCATGAAGAGGGGTGTTGAGTTGAGCATGCATGAAGAGGGAACAACTATGCTGAGACGAGAACGCAACCAAACACACCCTATATGCCACGCATGTTCATACCATTTGTGCCATTCTACTTCACTTACTGCGCTACATTACTCAGGTTCGTACGTCCACTCCTGGGTACATGTCTGTCTCGTAGTTCCAGTCCCATGTGTTCTTCATATAGATGGAATGATCCTTGCATAACACATGCAACTTGATGCTAGATGTCTCGCGTGTTGGCAAAAGGATGAACAAAGCTCATGTAAAAAAATACTAGAGTGGAAGAACATAGATTCCCGACGACAGAGAAGGAGCAAGGAACCTCGTGGTGGAGCGTCTGCACTCATAATATTTAATATTATTCAGCGATATAAAATCAACCAATCATCTCCACAGTGGACTGGAAGAGTACGAAACACGGCAGCCCAGTGTAGTTACATCATACTAGTACATGGCTAACTCACGCTATCACCATATTTCTTGGCTTCCGTGCGACACCTATCACTAGTAATCCAGCAGCCTGTATCGCTTCTCCCTCCTCATCTCTATCAAAGTGCGGCGGGCTGGCGTTTTTGCCGTCTATTGAGGTCGGTTAACTCATCACATGTTAGCGACATGCCAAGAGCATTCTAAAAAAATTCCTTTCACGTTCCATTTTCAAAAAGAAAAAAAATCCTTTCACGTACGAATTTGATTGTATGCTTTGAGCAACTTGCATGTCCTATACTGCTCCTGTTTGATACTCTAACTTAGCTAGAGGTCAGACTAACTCATGACTAACCCTGAACTAACTATAGCCAAAGAGGTGTTTGGGTGACAGGGTTAGATTGACAATAAATGCACTTGATGGAGAGAGAAAAGTGATTTTTCAGTGGTCCCAATGAGAACTATCTCCAGTTAGCACCTCTTGGGTGGGATAGTTTTTTTTGGTGGGTTCGGTGCAACTTGCTCCAATTTAAACCCTCATGCTTTGATACTTTAGGGCTATTTGAGCCCCAACTAGCTCAAAGTAACTCTAACCCATGGATCCAAACAGGGCCTATGGCCAGTCTCGGCGCGGAGCAGTCGCGTGCACCGGAAAGCGGCGCTCTCTCGGTCGCCGCGCCACTTCAAAGTCGGCGCCTGTGAGAGGTCACCTCCGCTCTGGCCGGGCATTAATGCAGCACTGACACTCCAGGGCGACGCTGACCGTTTCACACGGGAAGCGCGCGTTGGCAAGGGAGTATAGGTTTTGAACCATTTCAGGTGTAGTACTGGTAGTTTGCAAAACTACTCAATTATTGCACTCAGTTTCCTAAGAAATTGTGGTAAAAAACATTACTCCACAGCCCGCTTCCCTTCTCCTTCCTCTTCCACCGCCCGCGCACGTCCGCGGGAAGCAACCGGTCTACCCTTATATAGGAGTGCTAGCACAAAAAGATGCATGCATGACCACTAAAATTTCCATATTAAAGCGCCGCTCTGGCGGGAGTATGGCGTATGTTGTTACCTTCGGCCGGGCCATGGCTACCGGGCGACGGCGACCAGAGAAGAGGCGGCGGGAGGTGAATGAATGCAGCTACTGTTTGGGTTCGCCTTCTGGCTTAAATAAATGCGCAACATCACGTGTACCCGCGGGTGCACAAATTGTAACATACGTGTCTGCTTAAGTGGGCGTCACATAACTGGTGTGTATGTGAGAGAGAGATTCTGAGAGACAGAGTGCATGTGTGCGACTCTACTCTTCGGACATGTACTCAACCTTTTGCATCGGGATATAAGTATAATGGTATTTACTTTAGCTAGTGATTTACGTGGCCATGTTAACGTGGTTATGTCAAAAAAATGTCACTTCCTACTCGTGATTTGCGTTATATAATTACAAGCAATATTCTCGTGCATTGCACGGAACATCAATATGCATTTTTTTTTACAAAACACCTATTGCGATTGACCCATGCAAGAGTAATCCCATGTGTAAAAACTAATGATATCTCGAGAATTCTATCGGAAAACTGGTATCTCGAGAATGTCATCGAAAAAAATGAAAGATTAGAGATAAGGCGAGGAGGAGTGGAGCGTGGTGGTGACTGGTGGTCGGAATGGGCGGAGGCATGGGGATTGACGGCGCCGGCAGGCGGCAGCGGCCACCATGCATGCTAGCTTGTTCTAGAGACTTATTCCTTTTTTAACTGCTGAGCAATGAGGTTGTGGGAGATAATGACGTGGAGAGAGGTGCGGGTATCTTTTGTAAAATTATCATAGTTTGCTTTCTATCCGTCAGATATAGATCATACGGTCTGTATTACAAGATGGCAGGCACACCATCATCGCGAACTCGTTGTTTATAAGGGTACAGATGTTAAGTTTGCTGACTACTAAAGTGAAGTGGAATTTGTCCATGTTATGCAAGTAAATAAAGGTGATTGTTTATCATACGGGGTAAGGTTGGATGAAGGGTGGTAGGAAGAAATGCTCTGCCTAGAGCATGTGTGTGTGAGATGGAGTCTTAGTGTGTGTGTGGGGTGTCTGTGTGTGTGTGTGAGTGAGTGAGAGAGAGAGAGATGGAGTCTTAGTTTGTGTGTGAGAGAGAGAGAGATGGAGTCTTAGTGTGTGTGTGGGGTGG
>NC_057807.1:437257326-437441449 GCF_018294505.1 Triticum aestivum | reverse complement strand
ACCCATCCAGGCGGAAGTAATGTGCACAAAAGAGGAGAACGATTCCATGTGGCGTTAGGATCGAGGGTAATTAAGTACGTATGGAGACATAGAGGCCTTGAACGTGCATGTGTGAGAGGTATACATGTATATGCGGGATGTGTGTGTGTGCGCGCGCATGATCGAGATAAAAGAAAGAAGACATAAGTCATAAGATCAACGACATGGGAGAGACGGATCGGTATTACAATATGCATGCATGTGAGAATGCAGGGAAGAAGGCCCGACAATTGAGCATGTGTTTTTGTATTTAAGAGATAGTGGCGTGGGCTGGAGCATGCATCTATGGCGAGCAGAGGGAGTGAGGCACAACGATTGTGCAAAAGAGATCAACCTATAAATGCATATGTATGGAGAGACATATATAGTGTGGGTGATAGGAAGCAAGACTCCGTGCGAGAAAGAAATGTTGACGGAGAAACTACAGATAGATACAGAGATGGAGATGCTAGCTAGAGGGACATCCGCTAGTTTGGGTGTTGGAGATGACCGCCGGGTGGTTCAGAGGGTGAAGTTATATGTGTGTGTGAGAGGTCACTTGACTGCATGTAGAGAGAAATATATGTAGTGTGCGTGATAGGTATCAAGAGTGAGGGCGAGAAAGAAGGTTGATGGAGAAACAGATAAATAGAAAGATAAAGATGCTAGCGAGTGTGCGTTAGAGATAGGATTCGAGTGGATTAGAAGGCTGAGTTATGTGTGTGGGTGTGAGAGAGATTGAGAGAGGATGCATGTGAGTCACATACAAATAGATATCAGAGAGAAATGAGATCCCGAGAGACGGAGTTTTGTGTCTGCGAGAGATAAAGATATTTCACAATGAGAGTGATAGCTAGAGAGACATATGAGGGAACGCAAGATATCTATAGGGAGAGGGAGTGTGTGTGAGCGACATACAAGAGAACAATGGAGAAATATGAGACCCTGGGAGACAGAGTTTGTGTTTGTGTGTGAGAAAGAGATATTTAAGAGGAAGAGTCGTAGATTCTCATATCTAAGGAGCGAAAGACATCTCTGTATGAGGGGTGTGCGAGTGGCACACATGGGAATAGTAGAGAGAAATGAGACCCCGGGAGACAAAGTTTTGTGTTTGTGTGAGAGAAAGAGATTCCACATGGAGAATCATAGTTAGAGACACATAGCAGAGAGCGAGATATACTTAGAGAGAGATAGAGTGATGAAGGTCGAGGGAGAGAGTACCGTCAGTGTGTTACGAAGATAAAAGATCATTGTCGACATACAGGTAGCACGAGAGATACCTGAGAGACGATGAACGCCTATAGGTCTAGAGAGATAGTCCTATATAAGCATGAGTGATGGCTATATGACACGAATATCTAGATTAAAGGGGGTTCAAATATTTAAACTGGAGATCACGACATCGATAATATCAAAACGCAAATTGGTGTATCAAACATGCATATTCATTTGAATTTGGGCACATGTGTAATGTTATATAGTTTATCAATATTGGTGATCCGTAGATTCTTTAATTACAAACAATGCATGGTTTATATGCAATTAATGTCTAAACGGGATTACACTATATGTTGCATGTGTGAAACACATTATACATGTTTGAGAAGTAAAAAAACCCCGCATGAAACACACATTAATTGGAGACAGTTAGCGAGGAATGCATACATTAGATTTCAACATAAAGTGGTTTCAAATATTTGAAAATCCAAATTGATGGATACAACCTTATGAATCTGAGATCATGCCATTTGTATATTTATGTATAAATGGTGTTGTTCTTTTGAAAGTATATATATATAAATGATGTATATAGAATGTAATTCCAATTGAAAATGGATCCTGCCCGAAAAAATAGAATACAAACATGATTCGAATTGAGTTGGCACGGTAAATATGCACTCTGCAAAATTTAAACGAAGTGGGGAAAGTCGCAGTAACTGCCTGAAATCAAAATCTACGAGATGGAAATTACTACTGCCTATCCCTGCCACGCAAAGCCTATCTGTTGGATTTCTATAGGTTTCGATAGGGGTAGGTTTGTAATTTCACCCAAACGTGACGTAACCGCCTCTCACCCGGATTCATACACGGTGGGCGCCAAAACACAGTGTGTCCTCGGCCGAAATTGACTCCCTCCCCGATTCATATTCATACACGGTGGGCGCCAAAAACAAACTCTCGTCGGCAAATATTCGGTGTATGCGAGATTACCGTCCTATCCCCAACCGACTAATATTGCTGTGATGTAGTAGAAATTTGAAATGGGGGCTAAGTTTGTAAATTTCCTCGCATTTGAGACAAGCGTGCCCTGAATACATGGTTCCCCCTTCCTCTCTACCTCCCTTTTCCCCATTCATACTCTGTGGGCGCCAAAACACCCTCTCCACCCCACCCTCATCCGTCCGCCGCCGTCCGCCACCCCATCCACCGCCGTCCTCCTCCACCACGCCAGAGCTGATACCCCGCCGCCGCCGTCTATTACAAGAGATCGACCTCTCTCATCCACGGCTTCAGACTGGGATCCTTGCATCCCGTCCTCTCGCTTCATCCCTGCCGTCGCCCACCTTGCCGGTGCCGCTCCTGTGACCATCTCGTCCATCGTGCCCCGCCGCCACCGTCTACCCTCCTAGATCTACTTCCACGCCGCCAACAGCCATCGCCGCCGCAGCACCGTCAAATTCTCAGCAGATGCGTACACGGCGCCGCACCAGTGGCGGTACTCTTTCGTATCTGCTCAACTTATTTATCGCAGCAAGAAAATAGATCGTCACTGCTTTACTCTGATTTCTTGTCTTGGTTGCGAAGTTGCCTTTGTCCGGTTTGCACCTTCAGATCCGCCATGGCACGCTCAACACTATACTCCCAATGCTTATGGTTTCCCCTTTTATATTCCACACCAGTTAAACAACAATAGACTAAATTTCAAAATTGGGCCAATCGATTTTTCAGAGATCGCCGGAGTTTGCCGGTGCGAACAAAGGGGCTCGGGTGGTTGTGGGGCCTCGCCGAACAAAGAAAACTTGACGCGGGTGGGGGTTGGGGCGGGGGTGGGGGTGGGGGTGGCAGAGGAACACATGCGGTGGGGGTCGGCGGTCCGGCCGGCGGCCCATGCGGTGTTCTGTATGGGAAGAATCAGAGACGAGGAAGAAGGGTTAGGAGACGTAGGATCTTCATCCAACCGCCTGAAATGGTCGAGAGACAACTGGGATTTGCATTCTTAATGCGCTTTGGTTAATCATGTGTGGGCACTGCGCAACCAACATTTTATTATCCAAAATCTGCTTGCTCTTCTTTACCATGTTCCTCTTCCGTTCTTCTTTAATATGTACTCTCTCCGTTCCTAAATACAAGTCTTTGTATAGATTCCACCATGGACTACATATGGAGCAAAATGAGTGAATCTACACTCTAAAATGTATCTGGATACATCTGTATGTGATCCATAGTGGAAATCTCTACCAAGACTTATATTTTGGAACGGACGGAGTATGATAGTAGTATAGTATGTTCCTTGTACTGAAGATGAGCAGGGACATTTGCAGTGTAGAGGTCTATACGGTCGGTTGTGATGGACACTTTGAGCCTCTTTGATTCGTAGGGTTTTGTAAACATAGGAATAGGATTTGTAGTGACCTGCCCACTTGAATCCTATAAGAGTAGCAAGGAAATGGGGGGAGCTGTGTCGCCTTTGAGAGTTACACTGATATTAACAGTACCACACCATCACTTGAAGAGAGCTGGTATCTGAAGCCTTTCTAGCCGTACCGGCAATACTAGCACATATATTCCAACAAGTTCCACTTTGCTGATTTTACTCTGATGCTTAAGGTTTTCTCGTTATATCTACACTATAATCTGTGTAGCTGCTTTGTATCGCACTAGCAGCAGTCCACTCTTGAAGCTAAACACTGCAATGACTTACAAAATTGGCACCAAGGCATTGAGTGCCATTCTGGATGCAATGAAACTCATATGCTCCCCACCTATTGAATATGATCCTAATGACTCTTGTTCAAAATTGCCACATATAGAGAGACACCATGGAATTGCATTTCTTTGGGCATTGTGATTCATCATGAGTGGGCAACCAACATTGTATGCAATGAAGTGAAACCTCAAGAATATGCTTCCTCTTCTGTTCTTTAACATGTTCCTCTTTGTTTATTCTGTATTAAGTACGTGCAGTATGTTCCTTGTCAGGAAGGGGCGCAGGGACACCTGCAGTCAACAGCTGATAGAGCTGGCCTGTACGTGATCGATAGGCTTTCAATTACTAGCGGTAATACAACATCGTATTTTCAAGCCAGTTCCACTTTCCCAATTTATATATCGTGGTTATGGTGTACCCCTGTTATGTACACTATGATCTGCCTAGTTGTTGTGTGCTCTTGTTATCATGGTTTGGCAATAAACTCTCTATACAGTATATTATGAACCTATCATCTTCCAACTATCCTTACTTCTGGAGCCTATTTTTTGTGTACTTGTGCCAGATTATATAAATGCACGCACCATATTACAGCACACATGAGCTCTCTCATCAGAATCTAGTGATAGCACACAAGTGTTCGCAGGGGCGCCCCTATATTAGAATATCATCTGCATTACAAAGATAATCTCACAACTATTTATGTTTTCATGGTTCTCAGATATTATACGCAATTACAGTGAATATCAGAATCCGCGCATTAGAAGAATATTGTGGAACACTGCAATGACTTACTAATTGGCACCGAGGCATTGAGTGCCATTATGGATGCAATGAAACTCATACGCTCCCCACCTGTTGATTCTTGTTCAGAATATGATCCTAATGACTATTCTAACCTCGAGGAGTCAAAGGCAGATGGCATGTCATGTTCACCCATCAAGGTGCCTGTTCTAATTTGGCAAGGTTTTATTGATTGCGCGTATCTTGCATATGTTGTCTTGCATTTCTTCTACTTTGTTGCACCACCATCTGCTTAGTTTACTCATCATATAACTCGAGATGCCATGCCCATACATTATCAATACATATTCTATCTGTCATCTTACCATGTTTTTCCACTCAAATGCTGTTCCTGTGCATCAGACATCAAAAAGGAAGAGGGTGATTGCCAAACCTGAAGGAGCACCAGCAAAGTCCTTGAAAAACATGGTGGTGCGGGAGAAATCAGACAGCGCCCCACTTATATTGGATGCACAACCAGTGACACAAAACGTAGGACCGACTCCAGCAGACTGTACCCATACTTCACTGGCCACACCACTAGCCCCACCACACAGGACCTGCACTCCAGCAAAAGGTATACCGATTTCATTTGCCATAGCACCAGCCGTACCACAGAAAAATCCCACTCCAGCAAAAAGTACAGTAAGTCCACTGGTCGAAGACCTATCCCAACTGCAGAGACAGCCAATTCTTGCAGATTGGAACCCCATTCCATTTATTCCCAGTTTAAAAGACAATGCTTTCAATGTTGTTAGGGACTACGTGCATATATTCCCATCATGGGAAGATTATAGTGAAGACAAACACCATTTTCACACTTCCTGTCCAACTTACGTGTAAGTGCTATTATTCCTGGTTATTATTTTCCTATTTTCTGCTGATTGAACACATCAATGATTTACATTACATTGTTGTAACTAGGTGAGGGTCAATCTGGATAGTCATGACGAGCAAAGCTTGCTTGTGCTTTTCAAGGAAGCATTGCAGTAGTATCGGTGTTACCTGAGGAAATCACACTTTGATGGCAAGTCTATAAATGAATTTCCGGTGAAGTCTCATGTGCTAAATTTAGAAGACATTGAATGGAAAAACCTTGTTATGCATTGGTCTCGTTCCTAGGATGAGGTATTGTCTATGAAATCACATGACAATTTGAACTTCTACTTTTCCGCATGTGCCTTACGGATCTTTTTTGCGGGAAATCTGCACGAAGAAGAATTCCGGTTTGAAAAGAACGACAAGATATTGCAAATATGCTGCCCGCTGCTTTGCTCTTGTTAGTACCTGTTGTCCTGTATCACTGTACTTGCATACATACCTGGTTCATTATGTGACAGCAGTATGCATGATAGCTTGCTTATCAATTGTTCGCTCCAAATTATCTGATCTGTATGAATGGTTACATTAGTGTAGAATATATCCAATGCCAATGAATTTTTTTAGCTCTCCATTGTTCTTGTAAGTACATGATGTCCTTTATTAGTGTACTTATATTGACAGGTAGTTGTTCATGTACCATCACTCTGCAGCGTATTTTCCTTTGCCCTCCATTTTCTACACATCAGATCTATATTTACTCTTACCATAAGGTTGGTACTGAAGAAGTTTAGCTGTGCATTGCTCTTGGCTGTGCCTTTTGCCTGTATCGTTGCACATGCATTTATAGCTACTTGGTTATGTAGCATCACTCTTCATCTTATCTTAAATATTCTCCATTTTTCGCATATTATCACATCTATATTTACTCTTAACAAAATGTAGAATAAAGGCAATGCTTATGAAGAAGATTCTATGGTAAACTTCTTGAATTGCCCCCTCATCAGCATGGACAAGGGCTTTATAGAGCCTGTCTTCACCAGTAATATAAGTTTGTCCTTCTCAAGCCTTCAAACTTTATTGTGTATATTTGGTTAGGCATGACTGCAACAACTGTTTATTTTTGGTGTTTGCATCAAATTGCATGTTTAAAGTTTATTATGTAGTTCATAAACAAAAGTTTGTCCTTCTCAATTTAAGTTTTCAGTTGTACAACCAAGTTCCTTCTTCATACCATGTAAATTAAACTATACAGAGCAAGTGATCTTCTTTTGCACTGCATGTATGCTTCTGTTCTTCATCCGTAATCCAGTGGTGTGGTGAACCTACCCACTAAAGCACAATGGCATATTCTGCAATGTCTTAACTATGAACAATGTTATATCATTCTACTATTATTTAAACCGTCTCTTTATTTGCCAATCTGAAATGAGATAAATTGACATCACACTAACAATTGATACTTACGAGTTCTTGATCTATAATCCAGTGGTGTCGTGAAGCTGCCAACTCCTTCACAATGTCATTTCCTGCCATGTCTTGACCCGAACAATACCATATTGTGTTAATGCAATTTTAAACTGTGTCACTTTATTCGTCAGTAAGAAATGTGATGAATTATCAGCACTGATACATTTATGTGCAAAACCTGTCATCTTTCTGCTTGTTTATCTTTCAGAGTGAGGAAGATATAAGTGTTGAACAAGCGCAGTCTCATCATCTTGCTCAGCTGCTTGCACCACAACTCGCTAGTAGGGCTAACCTTTCTTGAACTCTATTGAAGTGCTGTCGGTTTTGTACATTATTTTTTCAGCGTGTTTATTTGCACTGGTGGTGATCTTTGATGCCCAGTGTATGTAATCTGCTGTCTGCTTGTGCTTTATTATCATAGTGGCGAACTTTGATGCCCAGTGGATGTAATATGTCGTAATTTATTTATTGTATAGTCTAGATTTTTTCTTATTCACGATGCTATAGTTAATTTATTGTATATATATCATGTCTTTATAGTAAACAGGCCAAACCATAAAATTACGGTACATAATCGGGCCGTCATGCAATCACGATGTATGATCCGCATCATGGGCCCTGTCATCTTGGTCCGTTAAAAGGCCAAAAGTAAATTGGCCCACTAGTAGATTCGGGCCTTTAATAGGCCGAGTATCCCCCGGCCCTCTTTTCACAAGAAAACTCAAGGGACTTTTTGGAGGGTGAGAAGTAGGTTGGGCCTGAAACGTGTCGAACACCTCACGGGCCAGCAGCAGCCCAAAATGGACCCCGGCCCATGATTGTGCGAATCAAATCACGGGCTTCTAACAGGCCAAAATTGTCTCGGTCCTTGTTTGGCCCAATCAGATATCGGCTGCGAGCAGGACGGATGCAAACCGGGCCGTAGTTAGGCCCAACTATATGACGGGCTTTTAACAGGCCGAAATTAATATAGGGCCAAAATGTTAAATGGGCCCTTAAGAGGCCGAAACTAATATCAGGCCGAATTACTAAATGGGCCTTTAGCAAGTGGGCCCAAAAGCATAGCGTCCAGTTGACGGGCCGAATCTGATATGGGCCATAATTGATCCCAAAGCCTCTTAAAGGGCCGGACCTGATCTGCCCATGATTTGGCCCAGAACGTGGTAGGCTTTTAACGGGCCGGATCTCATATGGGCCATTATTAGGCCCGGAACATCGCAGTCCATTAATGGACCGGGTCAAATATGGGTCAGCATTTGGCCCAAAACATGGCAGCCAGTTAATGGGCCGGCCTACTAGGGTCCTCAAAATCTTGTGGGCCTACAGCTAGGCCGGCCCATTAATGTCGGCGAAATCTCATGGGCCATTAGCTGGGCCGGCCCATTATGGTCCGCAAGAATTTTGTGGGCCTTTACCTGGGCCGGCCCATTATGGCACACAAAAATCTTGTGGGCCTTTACCTGGGCCGGCCCATTATGGCCCACAAAATCTTGTGGGCCTTTAGCTGGGCCAGCCCATTATGGTCCACAAAATCTCATGGGCCTTTAGCTGGGCCGGCCCATTATGGTCCGCAAAATCTTGTGGGCCTTTAGTTGGGCCGGCCCATTTAAACTTGATGGGTCGGTCCACGTGTCAACATATCATAGGCGCGTCTCGCCCATTGGATGAGTGACACCTGTGCCAACGCAGACCTGACACGTGTTTGCTCCAGCCAATGATGATTTTACACGTGGAAAATCCCCATTGGTTGGGGCTGTTAACGGGTTATCGGATCCACAACCCGACCCAATAGCTTAACGGTGTTCCGTTACGGTGGATGCCATGTGTCGGTCATGTTGGGGAACGTTGCAGAAAATAAAAATTTTCCTACGGTTTCACCAAGATCCATCTATGAGTTCATCTAAGAAACGAGCCATAGGAGAGAGATTGCATCTACATACCACTTGTAGATCGCGTGCGGAAGCGTTCAAGAGAACGGTGATGATGGAGTCGTACTCGCCGTGATCCAAATCACCGATGACCAAGTGCTGAACGGACAGCACCTCCGCGTTCAACACATGTACGGAACAGATGAAGTCTCCTCCTTCTTGATCCAGCAAGGGGGAAGGAGAGGTTGAGAAAGAAGGTTCCAGCAGCACGATGGCGTGGTGTTGGTGGAAAGGCAGTACTCCGACAGGGCTTCGCCAAGCACTTAACAGAGGAGGAGAGGTGTTGGGGAGGGGAGGGGCTGCGCCTTGGATGTTGTGTGCAGCCCTCCCCTCGCCACTCTATTTATAGGGGAAGGGGGAAGGGGGCCGGCCCCCTCTAGATGAGATCTAGAGGGGGGGTGGCGGCCAAGGGAGGGGGCTTGCCCCCCAAGCAAGGGGGGCACCCCACTAGGGTTTCCCCCCCAACCCTAGGTGCATGGGCCCAAGGGGGGCGCCGCCCAGCCCTCCAGGGGCTGGTTCCCTGCCCCCTACGGCCCATGAGGCCCTCCGAGAGGGGTGGCCCCTCCCGGTGGACCCCCGGAACCCCTCCGGTGGCCCCGGTACAATATCGATATGCCCCCGAAACTTTCCGGTGACCGTATGACAACTTCCCATATATAAATCTTCACCTCCGGACCATTCCGGAACTCCTCATGACGTCCGGGATCTCATCCGAGACTCCGAACAACATTCGGTAATCACATACAAGTCTTCCTAATAACCCTAGCGTCACCGAACCTTAAGTGTGTAGACCCTACGGGTTCGGGAGACATGCAGACATGACCGAGACGGCTCTCCGGTCAATAACCAACAGCGGGATCTGGATACCCATGTTGGCTCCCACATGCTCCTCGATGATCTCATCCGATGAACCACGATGTCGAGGATTCAATCAACCCCGCATACAATTCCCTTTGTCAAATGGTACGTTACTTGCCCGAGACTTGATCGTCGGTATCCCAATACCTCGTTCAGTCTCGTTACCGGCAAGTCACTTTTACTCGTACCGTAATGCATGATCCCGTGACCAAACACTTGGCCACTTTGAGCTCATTATGATGATGCATTACCGAGTGGGCCCAGAGATACCTCTCCGTCATACGGAGTGACAAATCCCAGTCTCGATCCGTGTCAACCCAACAGACACTTTCGGAGATACCCGTAGTGCACCTTTGTAGTCACCCAGTTACGTTGTGACGTTTGGTACACCCAAGGCACTCCTACGGTATCCAGGAGTTACACGATCTCATGGTCTAAGGAAAAGATACTTGACATTGGAAAAGCTCTAGCAAAACAAACTACACGATCTTGTGCTATGCTTAGGATTGGGTCTTGTCCATCACATCATTCTCCCAATGATGTGATCCCGTTATCAACGACATCCAATGTCCATAGTCAGGAAACCATGACTATCTGTTGATCAACGAGCTAGTCAACTAGAGGCTCACTAGGGACATGTTGTGGTCTAAGTATTCACACATGTATTAGGATTTCCGGATAATACAATTATAGCATGAATAAAAGACAACTATCATGAACAAAGAAATATAATAATAATCCTTTTATTATTGCCTCTAGGGCATATTTCCAACAGTCTCCCACTTGCACTAGAGTCAATAATCTAGTTGCATTGTGATGAATCGAACACCCATAGAGTTCTGGTGTTGATCATGTTTTGCTCGTGGAAGAGGTTTAGTCAACGAATCTGCGACATTCAGATCCGTATGTACTTTGCAAATATCTATGTCTCCATCTTGAACATTTTCACCGATGGAGTTGAAACGACGCTTGATGTGCCTGGTCTTCTTGTGAAACCTGGGCTCCTTGGCAAGGGCAATAGCTCCAGTGTTGTCATAGAAGAGTTTGATCGGCCCTGACACATTGGGTATGACTCCTAGGTCGGTGATGAACTCCTTCACCCAAATTGCTTCATGCGCTGCCTCTGAGGCTGCCATGTACTCCACTTCACATGTAGATCCTGCCACGATGCTCTGCTTGCACCTGCACCAGCTTACTGCCCCACCATTCAACATATACATGTATCCGGTTTGTGACTTAGGGTCATCCAGATCTGTGTCGAAGCTAGCGTCGACGTAACCCTTTACGACGAGATCTTTGTCACCTCCATAAACGAGAAACATGTCCTTTGTCCTTTTCAGGTACTTCAGGATATTCTTGAACGTTGTCCAGTGTTCCTTGCCGGGATTACTTTGGTACCTTCCTACCAAACTTACGGCAAGGTTTACATCAGGTCTGGTACACAGCATGTCATACATAATAGATCCTATGGTTGAGGCATAGGGGATGACACTCATCTGTTCTTTATCTTTTGCCGTGGTCATGCATTGAGCCGAGCTCAATCTCACACCTTGCAATACAGGCAAGAACCCTTTCTTGGACTGATCCATTTTGAACTTCTTCAAAATCTTATCAAGGTATGTGCTTTGTGAAAGACCTATGAGGCGTCTCGATCTATCCCTATAGATTTTGATGCCTAATATGTAAGCAGCTTCTCCAAGGTCCTTCATTGAAAAACACTTATTCAAGTAGGCCTTAATGTTGTCCAAGAATTCTATATCATTTCCCATCAAAAGTATGTCATCTACATATAATATGAGAAATGCTACAGAGCTCCCACTCACTTTCTTGTAAACGCAGGCTTCTCCATAAGTCTGCATAAACCCAAACGCTTTGATCATCTCATCAAAGCGAATGTTCCAACTCCGAGACGCTTGCACCAGCCCATAAATGGATCACTGGAGCTTGCACACTTTGTTAGCATTCTTAGGATCGACAAAACCTTCCGGCTGCATCATATACAACTCTTCCTTAAGATAACCGTTAAGGAATGCCGTTTTGACGTCCATCTGCCATATCTCATAATCATAGTATGCGGCAATTGCTAACATGATTCGGACGGACTTAAGCTTCGCTACGGGAGAGAAAGTCTCATCGTAGTCAATCCCTTGAACTTGCCGATAACCCTTAGCAACAAGTCGAGCTTTATAGATGGTGACATTACCATCCGCGTCCGTCTTCTTCTTAAAGATCCATTTGTTTTCTATCGCTCGCCGATCATCGGGCAAGTGAGTCAAAGTCCATACTTTGTTTTCATACATGGATTCTATCTTTGATTGCATGGCTTCTAGCCATTTGTTGGAATCTGGGCCCGCCATCGCTTCTTCATAGTTTGAAGGTTCACCGTTGTCTAACAACATGATTTCCAGGACAGGGTTGCCATACCACTCTGGTGTGGAACGTGTCCTTGTGGACCTATGAAGTTCAGTAGCAACTTGATCCGAAGTACCTTGATCATCATCATTAATTTCCTCTCCAGTCGGTGTAGGCACCACAGGAACATTTTCCTGAGCTGCACTACTTTTCGGTTCAAGAGGTAGTACTTCATCGAGTTCTACTTTTCTCCCACTTGTTCCTTTCGAGAGAAACTCTTTTTCCAAAAAGGATCCGTTCTTGGCAACAAAGATCTTGTCTTCGGATCTAAGGTAGAAGGTATACCCAATGGTTTCCTTAGGGTATCCTATGAAGACGCATTTTTCCGACTTGGGTTCGAGCTTTTCAGGTTGAAGTTTCTTGACATAAGCATCGCATCCCGAAACTTTTAGAAACGACAGCTTAGGTTTCTTCCCAAACCATAATTCATACATTGTCGTCTCAACGGATTTAGACAGTGCCCTATTTAAAGTGAATGTAGTTGTCTCTAGAGCGTATCCCCAAAATGATAGCGGTAAATCGGTAAGAGACATCATAGATCGCACCATATCCAATAGACTGTGATTACGACGTTCGGACACACCGTTACGCTGAGGTGTTCCAGGCGGCATGAGTTGTGAAACGATTCCAGATGTTCTTAAGTGTGTACCAAATTCGTGACTTAAATATTCTCCTCCACGATCCGATCGTAAGAATTTTATCTTTTGGTCACGTTGATTCTCTACTTCATTCTGAAATTCCTTGAACTTTTCAAAGGTCTCAGACTTGTGTTTCATCAAGTAGACATACCCATATCTACTCAAGTCATCTGTGAGAGTGAGAACATAACGATATCCTCCGCGAGCCTCAGTGCTCATTGGACCACACACATCAGTATGTATGATTTCCAATAAGTTGGTTGCTCGCTCCATTGTTCCGGAGAACGGGGTCTTGGTCATTTTGCCCATGAGGCATGGTTCGCATGTGTCAAATGATTCATAATCGAGAGACTCTAAAAGTCCATCAGCATGGAGCTTCTTCATGCGCTTGACACCAATGTGACCAAGGCGGCAGTGCCACAAGTATGTGGGACTATCGTTATCAACTTTACATCTTTTGGTATTCACACTATGAATATGTGTAACATTACGTTCGAGATTCATTAAGAATAAACCATTGACCATCGGGGCATGACCATAAAACATATCTCTCATATAAATAGAACAACCATTATTCTCGGATTTAAATGAGTAGCCATCTCGCATCAAACGAGATCCAGATACAATGTTCATGCTCAAACTTGGCACTAAATAACAATTATTGAGGTTTAAAACTAATCCCGTAGGTAAATGTAGAGGTAGCGTGCCGACGGCAATCACATCGACCTTGGAACCATTCCCGACGCGCATCGTCACTTCGTCCTTCGCCAGTCTCCGCTTGTTCCGTAGCTCCTGCTGTGAGTTACAAATATGAGCAACGGCACCGGTATCAAATATCCAGGAGTTACTACGAGTACTGGTAAGGTACACATCAATTACATGTATATCAAATATACCTTTAGTGTTGCCGGCCTTCTTATCCGCTAAGTATTTGGGGCAGTTCCGCTTCCAGTGACCCTTCCCTTTGCAATAAAAGCACTCAGTCTCAGGCTTGGGTCCATTCTTTGACTTCCTCCCGGCAACTGGCTTACCGGGCGCGGCAACATCTTTGCTGTCCTTCTTGAAGTTCTTCTTACCCTTGCCCTTCTTGAACTTAGTGGTCTTATTGACCATCAACACTTGATGTTCTTTCTTGATTTCAACCTCTGCTGATTTCAGCATTGAAAATACTTCAGGAATGGTCTTCACCATCCCCTGCATATTGTAGTTCAACACAAAGCTCTTGTAGCTCGGTGGGAGCGACTGAATGATTCTGTCAATGACCGCCTCGTCCAGGAGGTTGATCTCCAGCTAGGACAGGCGGTTGTGCAACCCAGACATTTTGAGTATGTGCTCACTGACAGAACTGTTTTCCTCCATCTTACAACTATAGAACTTGTCGGAGACTTCATATCTCTCGACCCGGGCATGAGCTTGAAAAACCATTTTCAGCTCCTCGAACATCTCATATGCTCTGTGTCGCTCAAAACGCTTTTGGAGCCCCGGTTCTAAGCTGTAAAGCATGCCGCACTGAACAAGGGAGTAATCATCAGCACGTGACTGCCAAGTGTTCATAACATCTTGGTTCTCTGGGATTGGTGCTTCACCTAGCGGTGCTTCTAGGATATAATCTTTCTTGGCTGCTATGAGGATGATCCTCAAGTTCCGGACCTAGTCCGAATAGTTGCTGCCATCATCTTTCAGCTTGGTTTTCTCTAGGAACGCGTTGAAGTTCATGTTGACATGAGCGTTGGCCATTTGATCTACAAGAAATATTTTGCAAAGATTTTAGACTAAGTTCATGATAATTAAGTTCATCTAATTAAATTATTTAATGAACTCCCACTCAGATTGACATCCCTCTAGTCATCTAAGTGTTACACGATCCGAGTCGACTAAGCCGTGTCCGATCATCACGTGAGACGGACTAGTCATCATCGGTGAACATCTCCATGTTGATCGTATCTTCCATACGACTCATGTTCGACCTTTCGGTCTCTGTGTTCCGAGGCCATGTCTGTACATGCTAGGCTCGTCAAGTTAACCCTAAGTGTTTTTGCATGTGTAAAACTGTCTTACACCCGTTGTATGTGAACGTAAGGATCTATCACACCCGATCATCACGTGGTACTTCGAAACGACAAACTTTAGCAACGACGCACAGTTAGGGGGAACACTTTCTTGAAATTATTATAAGGGATCATCTTATTTACTACCGTCGTTCTAAGTAAACAAGATGCATAAACATAATAAACATCACATGCAATTATATAATAGTGACATGATATGGCCAATATCATATAGCTCCTTTGATCTCCATCTTCGGGGCTCCATGATCATCTTCGTCACCGGCATGACACCATGATCTCCATCATCATGATCTCCATCATCGTGTCTTCATGAAGTTGTCACGCCAACGACTACTTCTACTTCTATGGCTAACACATTTAGCAATAAAGTAAAGTAATTTACATGGCGTTCTTCAATGACACGCAGGTCATACAAAAAATAAAGACAACTCCTATGGCTCCTGCCGGTTGTCATACTCATCGACATGCAAGTCGTGATTCCTATTACAAGAACATGATCTCATACATCACAATATATATCATTCATCATTCATCACAACTTCTGGCCATATCACATCACATGACAATTGCTGCAAAAACAAGTTAGACGTCCTCTAATTGTTGTTGCATCTTTTACGTGGCTGCAATTGGGTTCTAGCAAGAACGTTTTCTTACCTACGAATAACCACAACGTGATTTTGTCAACTTCTATTTACCCTTCATAAGGACCTTTTTCGTCGAATCCGCTCCAACTAAAGTGGGAGAGACAGACACCCGCTAGCCACCTTATGCAACTAGTGCATGTCAATCGGTGGAACCTGTCTCACGTGACCGTACGTGTAAGGTCGGTCCGGGCCGCTTCATCCCACAATACCGCTGAAGCAAAATAAGACTAGTAGCGGCAAGCAAGTTGACAAGATCTACGCCCACAACAAAATTGTGTTCTACTCGTGCAATAGAGAACTACGGATAGACCTAGCTCATGATGCCACTGTTGGGGAACGTTGCAGAAAATAAAAAATTTCCTACGGTTTCACCAAGATCCATCTATGAGTTCATCTAAGCAACGAGTCATAGGAGAGAGATTGAATCTACATACCACTTGTATATCACGTGCGGAAGCATTCAAGAGAACGGTGATGATGGAGTCGTACTCGCCATGATCCAAATCACCGATGACCAAGTGCCGAACGGACAGCACCTCCGCGTTCAACACACGTACGGAACGGATGACGTCTCCTCCTTCTTGATCCAGTAAGGGGGAAGGAGAGGTTGAGGAAGAAGGCTCCAGCAACAGCACGGCGGCGTGGTGTTGGTGGAGAGGCGGTACTCCGACAGGACTTCACCAAGCACTTAATGGAGGAGGAGAGGTGTTGGGGAGGGGAGGGGCTGTGCCTTGGATGTTGTGTGCAGCCCTCCCCTCGCCCCTCTATTTATAGGGGAAGGGGGAAGGGGGCCGGCCCCCTCTAGATGAGATCTAGAGGGGGGGCGGCGGCCAAGGGAGGGGGCTTGCCCCCCAAGCAAGGGGGGCACCCCACTAGGGTTCCCCCCCAACCCTAGGCGCATGGGCCCAAGGGGGGGTGCCCAGCCCTCCAGGGGCTGGTTCCCTGCCCCTCACGACCCATGAGACCCTCCGAGAGGGGTGGCCCCTCCCAGTGGACCCCCAGAACCCCTCCGGTGGCCCCGGTACAATATCGATATGCCCCCGAAACTTTCCGGTGACCGTATGACAACTTCCCATATATAAATCTTCACCTCCGGACCATTCCAGAACTCCTCGTGACGTCCGGGATCTCATCCGGGACTCCGAACAACATTCGGTAATCACATACAAGTCTTCCTAATAACCCTAGCGTCACCGAACCTTTAGTGTGTAGACCCTACGGGTTCGGGAGACATGCAGACATGGCCGAGACGGCTCTCCGGTCAATAACCAACAGCGGGATCTGGATACCCATGTTGGCTCCCACATGCTCCTCGATAATCTCATCAGATGGACCACGATGTCGAGGATTCAATCAACCTCGCATACAATTCCCTTTGTCAAACGGTATGTTACTTGCCCGAGACTCGATCGTCGGTATCCCAATACCTCGTTCAGTCTCGTTACCGGCAAGTCACTTTTACTCGTACCGTAATGCATGATCCCGTGACCAAACACTTGGTCACTTTGATCTCATTATGATGATGCATTACCGAGTGGGCCCAGAGATACCTCTCCGTCATACGGAGTGACAAATCCCAGTCTTGATCCGTATCAACCCAACAGACACTTCCGGAGCTACCTGTAGTGCACCTTTATAGTCACCCAGTTATGTTGTGACGTTTCGTACACCCAAGGCACTCCTACGGTATCCGGGAGTTACACGATCTCATGGTCTAAGGAAAACATACTTGACATTGGAAAAGCTCTAGCAAAATGAACTACACGATCTTGTGCTATGCTTAGGATTGGGTCTTGTCCATCACATCATTCTCCCAATGATGTGATCCCGTTATCAACGACATCCAATGTCCATTGTCAGGAAACCATGACTATCTGTTGATCAACGAGCTAGTCAACTAGAGGCTCACTAGGGACATGTTGTGGTCTAAGTATTCACACATGTATTACGATTTCTGGATAATACAATTATAGCATGAATAAAAGACAACTATCATGAACAAAGAAATATAATAATAATCATTTTGTTATTGCCTCTAGGGCATATTTCCAACGGGTCACCCTTGATGAAAGTACTTCTGTGACGCGTGATTTATCATCATGGAAGTGGAAACTTCCGTGATGATAATTTTGGTAATGTCATGGAACACTTCTACGACATCACAGGTATGACTATCTTGGTTCTGTCATAAAATCGTCATGGATGTACATGTATGACAAAAAACATGACCTACTGTGACAAACACGTATCATCACGGAAGTGTATTTTTTTGTAGTGTCACTTCTGGATGACAGACTTAATACAAGAAATATGCTCCATGGACATAATATGTACCTCCCAGACTATCACTGTGCCTTATGTTCTGATAAGGTGGAAGAAACTTTGAACCACTTATTCTGGAACTGTCCATTTGCACTCTCTTGCTGGGATATCATAGCATCTAGGAGAGCCAGAGGCATCTCCACTTTTGATGGGATCTTACTCATTACTAATCAGTTACCAAAAGACTTAGCGCTAGATATTATAGTTATGAGTTGCTCGGGTATTTGGTCCGTGAGAAATGACAAGATCTATCAGTCAGCAACACCTGCTATTGATTCATGGAAATTTTATCTGGCTGCAGGACTTTGGTCTGTACAACTTAGGGCCAAAGATGGCAAAGCGAACAGGATTAAGGACTGGACTGATTTATATCTATAATAGGTTTGTCCATGATACCTAGAACTGGGATTGGCTGAGTGAGCTCTGCTCCTTTTTTGTTTTTTTGTAACTTATTTTGTACTTTACTTTATTATTAATGAAAATACCGTAGAACAATTTCTCTATGGTCAAGGCTAAAAAAAGGGAACAACATGGCACACACATGTGACTAGATAAGATAATTAATGTTCAAGGGCAGGCTACCCGTAGTGCTCAAGATTTGGCATGGCAACTGACACCTTTCATTTTTGGGCAGGAGATGTACGAAGATATGACCGAGTGAATTGATACAAATGTTTTGTCAGGTAAAATTTTGAAGGAAGTCAAAGCAAACCATAAATGATTTCATGAATGGGACCAAAAAAATACCTCAAAAATCACCATCCAATTGTTCTGGTAGCTTTCCTGCCCTCCAAATTTGAGTAAAGGTTTGCATGATTCTGGAGTAAATAACTTGCATGCTATTTGGGAGTTTCAAGTTATATAATTCTTTCTTTTGCTAGATTCTGATAGAGGCCAAAGACAAAAATGCAAATGATGACGAAGGAAATGTGCTACCAACACTTGTGTACATGGCACGGGAGAAGTGGCCTCAACACCACCATAATTTCAAAGTTGGAGCAATGAATGCTCTGGTGCACTCAATAATCTTGCCCATCGTACTAAGCATACAATTTATTGTAAAATTTTATAGTGTTCATTAGCCCATTTTTTATACTAATTCTTAGCAGCATATTAGTTGCCACGTATTCTATATAATTTTGAAGTTTTTAGTAAACATTAATGTTTGCAAGAGTAACCAAATTAGCAAAATGCTGTCATGCAATTTCAAGTTCACACCCTAATAATTCATTTTGTGTCATTGGATTGTCCATAGAGTTGAGGGAGTGCAAAACTCTCCACTTCTTTAGTACTCCCTCCGTCTCGGTTTACAGGGTGTGCGCGCAGTTCTAGGTCATTCATTTGGCTAACTAAACATAAGTTATATGTCACCAAAAGTATATCATTTGATTTCTTTAAGCGGATGTAGTTTCTAAACAAATATTTTTCATCACATATAAGGCCTCTCCCAATGTTTCATGTTGTACGGGTGCTAAGCCTGCCATGTAGGGGAAATCTGATGTGGCAAGACAATTAAGAGGAGAGAGGTGAGTTTGGTGACCCAGGAAGAACCAACGCCAAGCGCGCGAACCTAGGCAAAACATTTAAATGAAACAACCTCACCAATGCATGAGAGAGTTTAGTAGCTAAGTCATTAAATGAAGAGCGGTTAGCTACAACAAGTTAAGCACCTATGCATTGGGGACTATAGTTGCTAAATTAATGCACTTAGCATCTTATCTAAGCACATGTGCATTGGGAGAGGTCTAATACATATATAGCTAGTAAAATTCTCAAGCTAGAATGACGCGCACGCCCTGTAAACTGAGATGGAGGAAG
Source organism: Triticum aestivum (assembly GCF_018294505.1). NCBI lineage: Eukaryota > Viridiplantae > Streptophyta > Magnoliopsida > Poales > Poaceae > Triticum > Triticum aestivum. Next base: position 437,421,742 of record NC_057807.1, on the reverse strand, counting down.
TGAAATACATGCAATGAATTTGAGCTTAAAATATGTTGGTTTTAGATATAAATAATAACTTGTTCCCTGTCGCTAGACATTTTTTCTCGAAAGCTCACCCAATTACACATCACATGTGTTACAAGAATCCCCAAGATGGTATCGTCCAACAACGAAAACAAGCAAAGTAGCAAAGGATGTGGATGGTAATGCTATGATCATAATGAATATTTCTAAATGTGACAATTTTTCTATTGAAATGCAGATACGAGTGTCATCAGTGATAAGCAACCGACCTATCATCATGAATGTAGACTGTGATATGTATTCCAAAATTTGCGATACAATCGAAGATGCTGTAGGATCGAAAGTATGTCTAGAGGTGGGTTGATTAGACTACTTGACTAAATAAAAATCTAGCCTTTTCCCAATTTTAGTTGTGGGCAGATTTTAGCAATTCGAACAAGTCAAGCAATCTTCCTACACATGCAATTCTAAGAGTGTAGCAGCGGAAAGTAACACATTGCATATGAAGTTAAAGGAAGGGTTTGGAGAGTGCAAATGCAATGGAGACACCGAGATTTTTTGCGTTGTTTCGATAGGTGGTGCTATCGTACATCCACGTTGATGGAGACTTCAACCCACGATGGGTAACGGTTGCGCGAGTCCACGGAGGGCTCCACCCACGAAGGGTCCACAAAGAAGCAACCTTGTCTATCCCACCATGGCCATCGTCCATGAAGGACTTCGTCACTCGGGTAGATCTTCACGAATTAAACGTTTTCTTTTCCCTTACAAACTTCTTGGTTCAACTCCACTTCTCTTGACGAAGGCTCCCAAGCGACACCTAACCAATCTAGAAGACACCAATCACCAGAAGGTAACAGAAGGTGTGTTGATGATGAACTCCTTGCTCTTGTGCTTCAAATGATAGTCTCCCCAACACTCAACTCTCTCTCACACATTTGGGTATGGTAGAAGGGAGATTTGAGTGGAAATCTACTTGGGGAAGGCTAGAGATCAAGATTCTTGCAGTAGGATTGGAATGGCTTGATCTCAACACATGAGTAGGTGGTTCTCTCTCAGAAAATAAATGGTGGAAGTGTAGGCATGTTCTGATGGCTCTCTCGCAAATGGAGAGCGGGTGGAGGGGTATATATAGCCTCCACACAAAAGTCCAACCGTTACACACATTTGACCCAACTCGGTGAGACCGAATAGAAAAACTCGATGGCACTGATTAGTTCAAACATGTGAACGTTAGGAATCTCTGTGGGACCGATTGGAACAACTCGGTGAGACCGATGTGCTAGGGCGAGGGCAAAATATCATCTCGGTGGCACCGATTGCATGAACTCGGTGGGACCGAATTTAATGAAGAGCAAACCGAGAGTCAGTCAAGCAAACTTGGTGTGATCGATTACTCATTTCGGTGAGACCAAAATGTTACAAAGGGAAACAGAGAGATTGTAGGGCCATCTCAGTGAGACCGAGATCCGTATCGGTCGGACCGAACTGTTAGGGTTTCTGGTAGTGGCTATGTCAAGTGAACTCGGTGGGTCCGGATAGGAAATATCGGTGTGGCCGAGTTGGAGTTTAAGGTTTTGACATATTTGGATGGAGAGAGTGGTTGTGGTTTTTTGTTGGGGGTTGGGTGCGACATATTCCAATGGATGGCTTATCATGGTGGGAGCGAGTAGAACGTCGTCGGTGCCTGGAAGCGAGATAAGGCGTAGACACGAACACGACGCACTTTACCCAGATTCGGGGATCTCCTAGGAGATAACACCCCTAGTCCTGCTCTGCGGGGTCTCCGCATGATCACTAAGGAACAAGTGATACAATGGTGCTCCTTGAGCTGTGTGCTAGAGGTAGAAGGAGGCATGGCTAGCTCTCTTCTTCCTCTAGGGTAGTGGCCAGCTCTAATGGTGTGGGAACCCTTTGCATGGGTGCCCTAGGGGGTTTATATAGGCCTACCCCCTAGGGGTACAATGGTAATCTGGCCGGGTGCTAGACCTGGCTGTCAGTGTCTCTGGTCGCCGGCTTCTCCGCCGGCCGCTAGGGCCCGCCGCCTGGTGGGCCCCGCCAACTGGTCTGGTACGGAGCCGACAGGCCGCTCCCACCGTTGGCGGGTGTGGTTGGTGGCTGATCACTATAGTCGTGCTGCTAATGATGCAGGCTTGGTCAGCAGAGTGTGGCTACAGTCCCGCCGCCTGGTCGGAGATCACTGTAGCCACACCACGTCTTATCGGGTTGATGGCGCACGGGCCCCGAGGGAGGAACTGGCCGCCTGATGGAGGTCGGCCTCCTTCAGGCCCGGCTAGTCTGGCTTCTATCATCTTCCAGGCTCTCGCTGCCTGGTAGGGCCCGCCGCCCAGGACATAGCGACAGGTCGTCATGGGGAAAGGACTCCGCCTGTCAAGCTGACGTGGAGGGGGGAGTGGCGACAGTGCTGCGCTGTGCGGAGATCTCCGCCTATACGAGACACTATAGCCATGCCAAGCCCAGGATTCGGGGGCGAGGGACTACACTGTAGCCTCGCCCTATCTTGTCCTCTTGACGAGGGGCGCAAACTCTGAGGGCGATGGGTGGCCGTCTGCTAGACGCCGGCCTCTAGGGAGGCCGTCTGCTAGGAGCCGGCCGGTCTTGGTGCCGTCTGCTGGTGCTTGGCCGTCTTCGGGCAGCCAGCCGTTGAACCAGCCGACCATTGGAAGGCGACGCTTCATTATGAGGTTTCGTGGGGTGAAGCCAGCCCAAAGTCTTGACAGGTTCAGGGGCTCAGGTGAGGCTACCCGGGGCCCACTACTCTGACAGTAGTCCCCGAAGCTGGTGAGGTGTTGCGGCCGAAGGGTCGTGAAGTCTCAGCAACTTCCCGTCTCACCGCGTGTAACGCCCCGGATCCGATGCGCCAGGTGTCTGCCAGTTATTCGCCGTAGTTGCCATGTCATTTGCTTGCGTGTTGCATATTGTCATGTCATCATGTGCATTTCATTTTGCATACATGTTCGTCTCATGCATCCGAGCTTTTTCCCTGTTGTCCATTTTGCAATCCGGCACTCCTATGTCATCCGGCGTCCCCTTCTCGCCTCTCTTCGTGGTTGGGTGTTGAACTTTCTCGGAATGGCCCTAGACTTGTCAAGTGGCCTTGGTATAGCACCGGTAGACCGCGTGTCAAGTTTCGTGCCATTTAGAGGTTGTTTGGTACTCCAACGGTTAACCGCGCAGCCCGAAACACCCCTTTCATCTTGCAGCCCAACGCCTCTCCAAAGTGGCCCAAAACCCATCTAACTCCCCTCTATGCTCTCGGTCGTTCGATCACGATCGCGTGGCCGAAAACCGCTAGTCATTTGGACTCTCCTAGCTCCCTCTACCTATAAATATGTGTCCCTCCCCGTCCATTTCGCAGTCCAAACCCCCGAAACCCTAGCCCCTTCTCCATCGTGCCGCCGGACATGTCCATCCGCTCCGGACATGTCCACCGGACACGTCGCTTCGTCCAATCCTGCGTCGCCACATCAGCAGCGCTGCCGCCTCGCCCAATCGCTTGCCGCCACCTCACCCTCTCTCTCCTCCCTCCACCGCGCGGCCCGCAGGACCCGGATCGGGCCCGCACGAGCCCGTCCGCGCCGCCGCCCGGCCTAGCAGCGCCAGGCCGTCGGCCCAGCTTCCCGGCCTGCCAGGCCTCTTCCTCGAGCCGGGCCCGATAGCCCATGGGTGAGCTCCTCTAGATCCCGCCCGTGCGCGTTATAGTTATTTGTCGCTCGTTCTGTTTTTTACCAAGTCCCTGATATTCTGCAGTATTGTCATGCCATGTTCATCGCATCGTATCTCTACATCCGTAGCTCCGTTTAATGCGTTTAATATGTCAAATTGTTCGCCTCAACGAGTACATCATTTCATTCCATTGCATCATGTTCATTTGAGGTCATCTTGATGCCTGAATCTTTGTTGCAAGAGTGCTTCATGATGTTTTCTGCTGTCTGTTATTAGAACTAGCTCTTTTGTCATTTTTGTCATGATTGATGTGTGCATCCTATGAGGTTGATGTCTACATGTGTTTTGAACTATGCCATGTCTTCTTTACATAGGTGCTTACCATGTATTTTTGTGATCAATGTGGTGACTAGCACAAGCATGCAAACTAGGCATCGTGATGTTGCTGATTTGAGTCCCTGTTCTGGTGTTATTTTGATGCCATGTAAACATGATGCTACAGAGAGATCCATGCATATTTTGAGATACTTCAGTAAGGATGTTTTGAACATATGGTTATTGTCTATCCATTCATGCCCCTGGTTACAATTATGGAGTAGCCTATAATGTCATTTTCGTGCTCTACTTTTGCTTCAAAATATTTCCTGGCAGATTGTTTACATGTTATTCAATTTTGCTGAGGTTGTTGTAGTTGATCCTTGCATGCTATGAACTTGTTCTTGCCTTGGTTTGTTTCATAAACATGCCTTCTTACTGTTGGGTGCCTTGCCATGCCATGTATTGCTCTGTAGTGAGTTGCACAAGCTCACCAACATGCCTTCATAATTCTGTTTCTGCCATGTTTGAATCTGTAATATAACTTGCTACGTTTACGTGGGTGCCATCATATTTTCTGATCCTTTTGGCTAATGGTCAGTAAGGGAATTTTGTTCTATGCAATTAGTAGATTCATTCCATGCCTTTGTTTGCCATGATAAGTTCCTGTAACATGTTGTTTGATAGCTCTGAACATTGCAACCTGATGTTAATTTCTGGAAAGTCTGAACTGTTATTATTTGCAATCTTGCCATGTGTGTTTGAGCATGTTCCAGTGATAATTAGAGCATGTGTGCTTGATATTTAAATGCATTTTGCATCAATGCCATGTTTAACTTGTGTTGCTCATATCTTCTAGGCCGTAGCTCCGAATTAAATGAACTTTATATGTAACTTGACTAGAATCTCGTGTAGATCATCTTGGTGCATCTTAACTTGCTGTTTAACAACTTGAAGATAATGTTTATTCAGATCTGGACCAATTTCAAAATATGCATATGAGACTTACCGGAATTGTTATATGTTGTTCCCGACCTCATTTAAACTTTCCTTGTTGTGTTGCTCTCGTTTGCATCATCTCTTGCCATGAGTAGCTTCATGTAGCCTTGTCATGCATCATGCGTGTTGTGCATCATGCCTTGTTCATGTGTGGTGTGTTTACCATGTTGTGTGCTCCTTTTCGATAGTTCATGTTTCGTTGCGATCGTGAGGATTCGTTCGTCTACGCTTGGTTCGTCTTCGTGGCTTCATCTTCTTCATGGACTCGTTCTTCTTCCTAGCGGGATTTCAGGCAAGATGATCGCTACCCTGGATCTCACTACTATCATTGCTATGCTAGTTGCTTCGTTCTATCGCTTTGCTGCGCTACCTATCACCTGTTTATCAAGCCTCCCATATTGCCATGAACCTCTAACCTTTGACACCTTTCCTATGCATACCGTTGTTTGGCTATGTTACCGCTTTGCTCAGCCCTCTTATAGCGTTGCTAGTTGCAGGTGAAGTTGAAGATTGCTCCATGGCGGACAGGATTTTGTTGGGATATCACAATATCTCTTATATTATTAATGCATCTATATACTTGGTAAAGGGTGGAAGACTCGGCCCTATGCCTGGTGTTTTGTTCCACTCTTGCTGCCCTAGTTTCCGTCATACCGGTGTTATGTTCCCAGATTTTGCGTTCCTTACGCGGTCGGGTGATTTATGGGACCCCCTTGACAGTTCGCTTTGAATAAAACTCCTCCAGCAAGGCCCAACCTTGGTTTTACCATTTGCCTTACCACCACCTATACCTTTCCCTTGGGTCGGCCAACCCGAGGGTCATCTTTATTTTAGCCCCCCCCGAGCCAATGCTTGTCTAAGTGTTGGTCCAAACCGAGCGATGTCCGGCGCCCCCTGGGCAACCAGGGTCTATGCCAACCCGACGTCTGGCTCATCCGGTGTGCCCTGAGAACGAGATATGTGCAGCTCCTATCGGGATTTGTCGGCACAGCGGGAGGCTTTGCTGGTCTTGTTTTACCATTGTCGAAATGTCTTGTAAACCGGGATTCCGAGTCTGATCGGGTCTTCCTGGGAGAAGGTATATCCTTCGTTGATCGCGAGAGCTTGTCATGGGCTAAGTTGGGACACCCCTGCAGGGTATAATCTTTCGAAAGCCGTGCCTGTGGTTATAGGCAGATGGGAATTTGTTAATGTCCGATTGTAGATAACTTGACACCAGATCCGAATTAAAACGCATCAACCGTGTGTGTAGCCGTGATGGTCTCTTTTTGGCGGAGTCCGGAAAGTGAACACGGTCTTTGGGTTATGTTTGACATAAGTAGGAGTTCAGGATCACTTCTTGATCATTGCTAGCTTCACGACCATTCTGCTTGCTCTCTTCTCGCTCTTATTTGCGTACGTTAGCCACCATATATGCTTTGTTGCTGCTGCAGCCTCACCACTTTACCCCTTCCTTTCCCATTAAGCTTTTCTAGTCTTGATACCCATGGTAATGGGATTGCTGATTCCTCGTGGCTCACAGATTACTACAACAACAGTTGCAGGTACAGGTTATGCGATGATCATGACGCGAGAGCGATGCTTGCTTGTTTGGAATTCTTCTTATGCTTCTTCTTCGATTAGGGGATAGGTTCCAGGTCGGCAGCCTGGGCTAGCAGGGCGGAAGTCGTTTGAGTTTCTGTTTGTGATTCATCCGTAGTCGGATGATGCTCTTATGTATTGTGATATTGTATTCATGTGGCATTGTATGCCTCTTGTATGTATCCCCATCTTTTATGTAATGTTGATGTAATGATATCCACCTTGCAAAAGCGTTTCAATATGCGGGTTATCCTTGGTGGGACCTTCGAGTTCCTTTTGGATAGGGTCGCATATTGGGTGTGACACCGCGCTATGAACAAATGCTTGATCTGCCTTGTAACGCGCCGACTGCTGGAGTTAGTTTTGACAAGGCGGGATCATCCACCTATTTCGAACATCAAGGCGGGAAACAGGTGGCGTGCCTACTAAGCTTCCTAGGCCCGCCGCCCGCCACGAGCACACCACGCAGTGCACGCCAGCCCAGCTAGCCTGCCACTCCACGCTCCTGATGGGATGTGACAGTGAGTCGGGCCTGCCACTACGGGGCCTCGGCACGCGGGTGGATCCGCTGTGGCCGGGGCTGGCGGTTGCAATCCTTGTTAGCGTTATGGCGCAGTAACTCCAAGCAGTAATCAGGGGGTCGTGGGATCATGGGCGCAATTAATCCCACGATCCCATGCCCCGCCCCCTCGGCTTCGCAGCCTGAGGGCTATAAGTAGGGGGAAGCAGGGGAGCGGTGGAGCACGCGCGCCCTCCTCCCCACACTCTCTTCCTTCTCTCTCTCTCTCTCTCTCTCTTTCTCTCTCTCTCTCTCTCTCTTTCTCTGCCACTGCTGCTGCTGCTTAGTGCTCGTTGTAGTGCCGCCGCAGTTTGCCGCCGCTGTGCTTCTCCTTCCCACGCAGCTCCGCTCGAGGCCATGGAACGCGAGAAGGGTGGCGACTGGGACGGCTCGATGGTGATCGAGAATCACGTCACCTTCCTCCGGAACATGCGCCGGATGCCCAACACAGCATTCGTCCAGGTGCGGGTGCCGCCATCGGAGGAGATCTCGCCGGTGCCGCAGGGGGATGGGCGGGTCGTCTTCCGCTCGCACTTCCTCCGCGGCTTCGGCTTCCCGGCGAGCGGCTTTATCCGCTTGTTCGTGGACTTCAACCACCTCCAGCCGCATCACATGACGCCCAACACCGTGACGCTGTTGTCCGCCTTCGTCACGGCGTGCAAGGGCTACATCGGCATCCTCCCCACCATCGAGCTATGGGGAGCTTTCTTCTACGGCAAGTTGGGCACCTCCGCCAAGGAGACGGTGGCCGAGTGCGGCGGCTTTGTTGTTGTGCGTCGGCCGACAAAGAGGAACGCCTTCCCGGTCATCAAGCTGTCACAGTCGGTGAAGCTGTGGCAGCAGTCTTATTTCTACGTTGAGAACGTCGACCCGGCAGTCGACTTCATCAACCTGCCGGCCTACGAGGCCGGCCCCCCTGTCGGGCTTCAGCCCAATTGGGGCTACAAGCCGAAGCCGGTGTCGACGGACACGGCTGCCGCCATCGGCCGGCTCCGGGTGCTCCAGGAGTCGGAGGGTCTCGTGGCGTCCGACCTGCTCATCGCCTTCGTCGAGCGCCGGGTTCTCCCGCTTCAAGGCCGCCCGCATCTGATCTGTTTGATGAGCGCGCATCGCGACCCGAGCAGGATGTGCACGCAGGAGATGCCGACTGCCAAGGTGGCGAGGAGGGTGAACGATATCTCCGACCTCAAGGTGTCGGAGGGGCCTGGCGGTTCGGGAAATGGTCGTACTCCCGCAACAACCCGCCGCCTGTCGTAAGTCTCTTAATTTCTTCTTTTTAGCTCTAGCTGTAGTCTTGTTCCTGGTGTGAAACAATTCCTTCTCCGAAACGCAGATTTATATGTCTGCGGCGACGGCCGCCATCGTGGGACCGGGTGGTGACTACCAGCTGGCCCGGGAGGTGAGCGACGAGGACGACCCCGACTTGGGGGCGGCCGCCTTAGAGGACGACGCAATAGGCAGCGGCGACAGAGCAGGCGGCTCCAAAGAGGGCGGGGACATGGAGACCTGGCCCGATGATGACAACGACTCAGATGAGCCGCGCCCCTCCCGGAGCACCACTAACACCGGTGCAGGCGCCTCTGCCGGGCCGTCTGCTCGAGGCGGCAAGCGCAAGTGGAAGAAGGGCGCTGCCTTGTTCGGCAGCGTGCCGAAGAAGCCCAAGAACCCGGCCGCAGCTACCAGGCGGAAAGAAGCCGCGGCGAAGGTGGCCAAGTTCCAGAGGCAACCGAATGTGCTGCCCATGGTGTCAGCGTAAGTATTCCTCTTACGCTTCCACTTCTTTGCCGATCTGGCCTAAAAACTTCTTTATCTTGCTTTCTTATCTCAAGGCCCCGCTCACCCCCGAGAAGTCAGCCGCCACCTCAGTCATCAGGTCGGCGGAGACCTCCACCACCACCCGGTGAATTGATCCAGCCGCTGACCTCCGGGAAGCGCAGGAGTGAAACACGCGGGAGGTGCGAGAGGAACAGGAAGCCGTCCGCCTAGAGAAGTCGGAGGCTGACAAGGCAGCGGCGTCTATGGCAAGGAAGTTGGCACAGGCGGAGGCTGACACCGCGGTGAAGGAGCGGCTTGCAGAAGCCACGTGCCGCCAGGAGCCGCTGCTCGTGACTCCCCTGAACACCGCGCCGCCTCCTCCAGAGTTCGTGGCAATGACTGGGGGAGCCGGTGATGAGCAGCCGGTAATGGAGAGGGAAGGCGGCCACGTGGCCATGACGAACATCATCGTGTCGCCGCCACCGCCGACTGGCAGAGCTCAAGACGGGCAGTCGGCCGCCCCACCGGTGCCACCAGCCGGGAACGAGGTGGTGACAGACCTGACTCCTAAGGTCCGCACACCCGTGCACCGCCGTCTTTCGAAGGCGGCCTCGGCACCGCGGCCGCTAGAGGCCGGTGCTGCAAGTTCGTCGGTCCCCGACACCAGGTGACTAGCGTCGCGCCCGCCGGCTGGGTACATGGAGGCGGGACGGGAGCATTAAACCAGGCTGCCCTCGACGTCCAGGCCAAGCTCCATGCTGAAGCCGAAGCCCTCAAGCGATGCAATGAGGCGTTCCTGGATTCACGGGGAGCCATCCGAGTAAGTTTCTTATTTCTCTTTTATTTTTGGTCTTCTTGCTTCCTTTGTGGGGGCGCGCCAGCGCACCCACAGGGTGTAGTCCCCAAGTTTCGGGTCGGCTGCTGAGAAGGCGGTCCGGAACTTTAACATGCAAGCGTCGAATGCTAACTTCTTCTGACATCCTCTTACAGGATTATCACAACCTTCAGGCGGCCACCTTCAACTCCGGGGTCCGAGAGCTGGAGAAGCAGACCGCCCACTTGTCCGAGAGCCGGAGTAAGTTTTGACTTCCTTCCTTCGCGGGGGCACGTTGGCGCACCCGCGGGCTGTACTCCCCAAGATTCGGGCCGACTGCCGAGCAATCGGGCCGGATCTTTCAAGTGACTTTATTTCTGTTGATAAATTTTTTCTCTGTGGGGGCGCGATAGCGCACCCGCGGGCTGTAGTCCCCGAGATTCGGGCCGACTGCTGAGTAGTCGGGCCGGATCTCCCCAGCAATTGTGTCCCTTCTTTGTTGATTGATTAACGTTCTTTCTTCCTCCCTTTTTGCAGAGGCCAACGCCGCACTGCGCGGCAAGGAGGCGGAGTGCGGCAAGCTGGCCGAGGAGCGTGACCGACTGGTAACTCAGCTCGCGGAGCAGTCGGAGGCCCTCAAGACAGATCAGAGGGAGGCGAAGACGAAGGAGACCGACCTCCTTGCTGAGTTCGAGGTCGAGCGCTCCGCCTGGGCCGACAAGGAGGCGCAGGTGACTGCCTGCTTCAGCAGCATTGAAGACCTGGTTGACGGTAAGCCTCTTCTTCTTTTCTTTCTTGCTTTGAGTCGCCGGCCCTTATCTAGGCCGACTACTGGCTTCTAACCTTTGGCTTTTCTTGCCCCTCGTTCAAATAGACTTCTTCCTAGGCCTCCATCATCGCGAACCAGATCATCGAGGCCCAACGCCAGGAGCGGAGGGTGGAAGGCGTGCAGATTGCCACCAACGCCCCCCGTACCCTCAATAAGCAGCTGCTCAGCATCCAGGCCCGCCTTTGGCCTGCCCATCAGATGATGCACCGCCTTCAGCGTGACGGGGCCCAGGCGATCTCTGCCCTCTGGCCAGGCGTGCAGGCTCCGCACACTCCCAGTCAGACTGCCAACTGACTGGAGGTGGCGGCCGGCCGCCTGGAGGCCTGGAAGGGCTCTGCGGCCCAGGCTGGGGCGCGCCGAGCCCTAGAGTTCGTCAAGGCATGGTACCCTGGGCTGGATCTAGCCGAGCTGACCACGTTTCGACTGGAGGCGCAGGAGGAGCTGGTGGCGGTGGAGGCCGACCTTGTCAGCAGGGCTGCGGCGATCGTCGACTACACTGACACGAGCATCTTCATCCCGGAGGTGGTTGAAGAGGGTGCCAAAGCGCCACTGGAATGGCTCGAGCTGAACCCGGAGGACAACGAGGACTCGGCTGAGGTGATCGACTCTAGTGATGAAGGGGAGGAGGAGGAAGAAGAAAGCGAGGAGGACGCGTCGGAGGTCGGAGCGGATGGCCAGCCTCAACCTGATCGAGCCTCGAGCAATGACCCGCACTCCAATACTCTGACTGCTGCTAGAGGCAGCCCGGCGGAGACCGACCAGCCGCCCGTTCCACCGACGGACGCCGCCGATTCTGCCGTCCAGCCGTCCACTGCCCCAACTGGTGCCACCGACCCTGCCATCCATCCGGATCCTTCTGCTACTCCAACCGGCATCACCGACTTGACCGTCCAGTCGGATCCTTCTGCCGCCCCTTAGGGTGTTATCTTTTTCTTTTTCTGCTCACTAGTCTGGATAAACTTTGGTTAAAATTGCACAATTCCACCCGCGGGGTGTATATCAAACTCTGTTGAATGCTGGCCAGTGGGCCTTTATCTATGTAAATACTTTTGTCACAATTCATGCTTTGCTTTGCCGACTTCTGACTTTTCTTGCTTTATACTCCTTGCTTTTTTCCTTTGTCGCCCTCCCTTGGCTATCCTCTTGCCAGCCAAACAGCCGCTTTGCGGACTGCGGCTGGGTCGAGTACTTAGACATTTGTGTGTGGGGGGGGGGGGCAAGTACTTAGCCGTTTGGAGTGTCGGGAAGGCAAGCAGAAACCTGCCGGCCGGCTGCTCGGTAGCCGGCCGAAAAGGCGGGATGCCGGCCTCGGCTATATGCGTACTTTCCATAGCCATTTTTCATGTGGGCATTGTTTTGCAGCCCCTGCCCGCCGTACAGTCGCTCTACAAGCGGCGGCTTTTGACAGGGGAAGTTTTTGGTGCCGACACACTACTTGTCCGGCTGCAGGAGGCGGCATATAGCAGAAGGCGGCGAGCCTCCGGGCCGACTAGTCGAACCTGGTGCCAGGCGGAATAGTAAAACAACACATTCATAGGCAGAACACTTATCATATGGATAAAAGAGGGTAGTCCCCGAGCTCTTCTCGGGGGACCCGGAGTCTTCATACTTAATACAAAAGATAGCGTGATACATACTGCTTTCAACTGTAAAATCTTTGGAGGAGGATTGCATTCCATGGCCTCTCCGTCTCCTTGCCTGAGTCATCTCTTTTGCATGCTCTGGGATTTTGAGCGTCGATCAGGTAGTAGGAACCGTTGCCCAATACCTTGCTGATGATGAAAGGTCCTTCCCAAGGTGCCGAGAGCTTGTGCTGGCCGGCTGTTCGTTGGATCAGCCGAAGCACAAGGTCTCCCTCTTGGAAGGATCTTGGCTTCACCTTGCGGTTGTAGTATCAGCGCAGACTCTGCTGGTAGATGGCGGACCGGCTGAGCACCAGCAGCCGGCCCTCTTCCAGCAAGTCGACATTGTCTTCTCGTGCCTCCTTGACGTCCACCTCGGTGTTCATGGTGACTCGCGGGGAGTCAAACTCCATATCCGTCGGGATGACGGCTTCAGCGCCGTAGACGAGGAAGAAGGGTGTGAAGCCGGTCGACTTGTTCGGAGTTGTGCGCAAGCTCCAAAGGATGGCCGGCAGCTCATCGAGCCAACAGCCGGCCGAACGCTCTAGAGGCTTGACCAGTTGGGGCTTGATGCCGGACAGAATGAGGCCGTTTGCTCGCTCTACTTGGCTGTTTGACTACGGATGGGCAACAGACGCTAAGTCCAGTTGGATGCCCTGCGTCGCGCAGAAACGAGCCAAGGCTCCTTTGGCGAAGTTTGTGCCATTGTCGCTGATGATGCTATGTGGTATGCCGTACCGAGTGGTGATGTCGGTGATGAAAGTCACGACAGTCGGCCCAGTGAGCTTCTTGATTGGCTTTGCCTCTATCCACTTGGTGAACTTGTCCATGGTGACAAGCAGATGACTCATGCCGCCACGAGCCATCTTGAATGGCCCCACCATGTCCAGCCCCCAAACAGCAAAGGGCCAGGCAATGGGAATGGTCTTAAGTGTAGAAGCCGGCAAGTGTGGCTTGGAATGGAACTTCTGGCACCCTTTACACTTCTGGACCAATTCTTTGGCGTCTTCTAGAGCATTCGGCCAGAAGAAACCATGGCGGAAAGCTTTGGCAACAAGTGATCTTGAAGCCGCGTGGTGACCACATTCTCCTTGGTGGATATCTTTGAGGATTGCTTGACCCTGGTCCGGCTCCACGCAGCGCTGGTACACAGTAGTGACACTGCGCCGTACCAGTTCTTTGTTGACTATGGTGTATGCTGCTGCCCACCGTTGTACTTGTCGGGCTAGAATCTCATCAGTCGGAAGCTCTTTGTTCACCAGAAAGTTGAGGATGGGTTGAGCCCATGAGGGTGCTGCTATCTCTTTGACTGCCACGACTGCAATGTGTACAAGGGCGGTTGGGCCGGGAGGCGGCGGGTTGGAGTTGGATGTCGCCTGCTGAGTTGAAGAAATCCCTGGGCCGACTGGTACAATCGCCAGGCCGGGTTCTGAAGTCCCCGGGTCGGGTGCGACAGCTGCAGTCCCTGGCCCGCCTGCCGAAGTCCCCGCGCCGGCTTTTGGGGCCCTCAAGTCGGATCCGACTGCTTCAGGAGGGGCCGGCACGAAGATGGAGTCGGACTCTGGTGATGGCTTGACAGACGGCTTAAGGAGGCGCTGTAGGGCGACGCCGGCTGGTATCGCTTGCCGGGTGGAGCCGATCTGTGCCAAGGCATCTTCTTGCTCGTTGTCATTTCTTGGCACATGAAGGAACTCGCACCCGTCAAAATATCCATTGAGTTGCTGTACAAGGAAGCAGTAACTTGCCATATTTGCATCTTTGGCATCCCAGTCGCCTGACGACTGCTGGACCACCAAGTCAGAGTCACCATAGCACAGGATCCAGCGAATGCCGAGTTCCTTGGCAAGCTGGAGCCCGTGTATGAGTGCGTCGTATTCAGCTTCGTTGTTGGAGGCGGCAAAGTGGATTTGCAGCACATATCTGAGCTTGTCGCCTTTGGGAGAGGTGAGGACGATGCCGGCTCCCAGACCGGTGTGCATCTTTGAACCATCAAAGTGCATCCGCTAATGGGTGGAGTCTGGCGCTGGCGGCAAGTACTGGGTTTCAGCCCAGTCGATGAGGAAGTCGGCCAGCGCTTGTGACTTGATGGCGGTGCGAGGCTGGTAATAGATGGTGTAAGGGGCTAGATCAATGGCCCATTTCGCATCTCGGCCTGAAGCATCTCAGCTTCCAATGATCTCAGCAAGCGGAGCAGTGCAGACAACAGTAATTTGGTGCTCTTGGAAATAAGGCTTCAGCTTCTTGGCGGCAAAGTGCACACTATAGCACATCTTCTGGTAGTGGGGGTAGTTTTGCTTGGAGGCGGACAGTACTTCACTCAAGTAATATACCGGCCTCTGGACCGGCAATGCTCTGCCCTCCTCCTTGTGTTCCACCACTATGACTATGCTGACCACCCGACTGGTGGTGGCGATGTAGAGGAGCATGGGCTCTTTATCAGTCGGAGCCGCCAAGATAGGCGGGGTGGTCAACATCTTTTTGAGATGGAAAAAAGCCTCGTCCGCCTTGTCGTTCCACTCAAAAAAAGTGGTCTTCTTCATGAGCTAGTACAGGGGAAGAGCCTTCTCGCCCAGCCGACTGATGAAACAGCTGATTGATGCTAGACAGCCGGTGAACTTCTGCATGTCCAGCAGTCAGGTGGGCACCTCCATCTTCTCGATGGCCTTGATCTTCACAGGGTTGCACTCTATGCCGCGCTCTGAGACCAGAAAGCTGAAAAGCTGGCCGGTTGGTACTCCAATGACGCATTTCTCCAGGTTGAGCTTGATCTAAAATCGGTGCAGGTTCTCAAATGTCTCCTTGAGGTCCTCCAGCAGCATGCCACGCTTATCCGTCTTCACCTCCACATCATCCACATAAACATGGGCGTTTCTGCCGAGTTGCTTGAGGAGGCACTTCTGCATGCAACACTAAAACGTGCCGCCGGCATTTCGCAAGCCAAACGGCATGGTCAGGTAGAAGAAGGCTCCAAATGGTGTGACGAAGGTGGTCTTCAACCTGTCGGCCGGGTTTAGCTTGATCTGGTGGTACCCTGAGTACGCATCCAAAAAACTCAGCAGCTCGCATCCGGCTGTGGAGTCTATCACTTGGTCAATTCTTGGCAGGGCAAAGGGTCTTTGGAGCAAGCTTTGTTGAGGCTGGTTGCCAACATATCTACTTTTCCAAACACTTTTGCCCTTGTTTTGGACTCTAACTTGCATGATTTGAATGAAACTAACACGGATTGACGTTGTTTTCAGCAGAACTGCCATGATGTTGTTTTATGTGTAGAAAACAGAAGTTCTCGGAATGACCTGAAAATCCACGGAGGCAAGTTTTGAAAAATATAAAAAATTCTGGCAAAAGAATCAAGACAAGGGGGCCCACACCCTGTCCACGAGGGTGGGGGGTGCGCCCACCCTCCTGGGCGCGCCCCCTATCTCATGGGCCCCCTGAGGCTCCACCGACCTCAATTCCAACTCCATATATTCCGTTTCGCAGAGAAAAAAATCAGAGAGAAAGTTTCATCGCGTTTTACGATACGGAGCCGCGGCCAAGCCCTAATCTTTCTCGGGAGGGCTGATCTGGAGTCCGTTCGGGGCGCCGGAGAGGGGGATTCGTCGCCGTCATCATCATCAACCATCCTCCATCACCAATTTTTCATGAAGCTCACCGCCGTACGTGAGTAATTCCATCGTAGGCTTGCTGGACGGTGATGGGTTGGATGAGATTTACCATGTAATCAAGTTAGTTTTGTTAGGGTTTGATCCCTAGTATCCACTATGTTCTGAGATTGATGTTGCTATGACTTTGCTATGCTTAATGCTTGTCACTAGGGCCCGAGTGCCATGATTTCAGATCTGAACCTATTATGTTTTCATGAATATATGTGAGTTCTTGATCCTATCTTGCAAGTCTATAGTCACCTATTATGTGTTATGATCCGACATCCCCGAAGTGACAATAATCGGGATACTTCTCGGTGATGACCATAGTTTGAGGAGTTCATGTATTCACTATGTGCTAATGCTTTGTTCTGGTTCTATATTAAAAGGACGCCTTAATATCCCTTAGTTTCCAATAGGACCCCGCTGCCACGGGAGGGTATTACAAAAGATGTCATGCAAGTTCTTTTCCATAAGCACGTATGACTATATTCGGAATACATGCCTACATTACATTGATGAATTGGAGCTAGTTCTGTGTCACCCTATGTTATAGCTATTACATGAGGAATTGCATCCGACATAATTATCCATCATTGATCCAATGCCTACGAGCTTTTCACATATTGTGCTTCGCTTATTTATTTTTCTGTTGCTACTGTTACAATTACTACAAAACTATTACCTTTACTTTTGCCACTGTTACCTTTATTATCATACCACTTTGCTACCAAATACTTTGCTGCCGATATTAAATTATCCAGGTGTGGTTGAATTGATAACTCAACTGCTAATACTCAAGAATATTCTTTGGCTCCCCTTGTGTCGAATCAATAAATTTGGGACGAATACTTTACCCTCGAAAGCTGTTGTGATCCCCTACACTTGTGGGTTATCAAGACTAATTTCTGGCGCCGTTGCCGGGGAGCATAGCTCTATTCTTTGAGTCACTTGGGATTTATATCTGTTGATCACTATGAGGAACTTGAAAGACGAAAGGACCAAGATTTTCCCTCAACTACGAGGGGAGGTAAGGAACTACCATCTAGCTCTGCACTAGATTCTCCTTTTGTTTTGAGTAAGCTTGCGACACCTAAACCCACTACTGCTATGAATTCTGACATGTCGCACGTTATTGATGATGCCACTTCTGCTATGCATGATACTTATGATGAAACTACTTCTGTGCATGATACCACTTTGCCATTAGGTGAATTTCTTGATGAACAACTTGCTAGGGTTAGAGAGAATGAAATTATTGAAGATGCTATTATTGATGATAGTGATGATGAAAGTTCTCCCCCTGATTATGAATTACCTGTCGTTCCTAAGGGTTATGTTATGGATGAAGAAACTGCTAGAGATTTTCTTGCTTGCAATGATAGATCAGATCTTAAGAAATTGTTAGCTATGCTGAAACAAAAGACTCTAAATGCTAGAATGAAACATGACCCTGCTTTTGCCACTTCACCTATCTTTGTTACTGATAAGGATTATGAATTCTCTGTCGATCCTGAGATTATTACTTTAGTTGAATCCGATCATTTCTATGGCACTGAATCTAAAACTGTTGTGGCACATCTCACCAAGTTAAATGATATAGCCATGATAACCCACAAGTGTAAGGGATCGCAACAGCTTTCGAGGGTAAAGTATTCAACCCAAATTTATTGATTCGACACAAGGGGAGCCAAAGAATATTCTTGAGTATTAGCAGTTGAGTTGTCAATTCAACCACACCTGGATAACTTAGTATCTGCAGCAAAGTATTTAGTAGCAAAGTAGTATGATAATAAAGGTAACGGTGGCAAAAGTAATGTTTTTGGGTTTTGTAGTAATTGTAACAGTAGCAACGGGAAAGTAAATAAGCAAAGAACAATATATGAAAAGCTCGTAGGCAATGGATCAGTGATGGATAATTATGCTTGATGCGATTCCTCATGTAATAGCTATAACATAGGGTGACACAGAACTAGCTCCAATTCATCAATGTAATGTAGGCATGTATTCCGTAAATAGTCATACGTGCTTATGGAAAAGAACTTGCATGACATCTTTTGTCCTACCCTCCCGTGGCAGCGGGGTCCTAGTGGAAACTAAGGGATATTAAGGCCTGCTTTTAATAGATAACCGGACCAAAGCATTAACACATAGTGAATACATGAACTCCTCAAACTACGGTCATCACAGAGAAGTATCCCGATTATTGTCACTTTGGGGTTGTCGGATCATAACACATAATAGGTGACTATAGACTTGCAAGATAGGATCAAGAACACACATATATTCATGAAAACATAATAGGTTCAAATCTGAAATCATGGCACTCGGGCCCTAGAGACAAGCATTAAGCATAGCAAAGTCATAGCAACATCAATCTCAGAACATAGTGGATACTAGGGATCAAACCCTAACAAAAACTAACTTGATTACATGGTAAATCTCATCCAACCCATCACCGTCCAGCAAGCCTGATGGAATTAATCTTGCATGGCGGCGAGCATCATGAAATTGGTGATGGAGGATGGTTGATGATGACGACAGCGACGAATTTCCCTCTCCGGAGCTCCGAACGGAGTCCAGATCAGCCCTCCCGAGAGAGATTAGGGCTTGGCGGGGGCTCCGTGTCGTAAAACACGATGAAACTTTCTCTCTGATTTTTTTCTCCCCGAGACGGAATATATGGAGTTGGAGTTGAGGTCGGTGGAGGTCCAGGGGGGCCACGAGATAGGGGGCTCGCCCTATAGGGGGGGCCCTGTCTCGTGGACAGGGTGTGGGCCCCCTGGTATATTTATTTCGCCTAGAAATTCTTATTAATTCCAAAAAGTGCCTCCGTGGATTTTCAGGACATTCCAAGAACTTTTCTTTTCTACACATAAAACAACATCATGGCAGTTCTGCTGAAAACAGCGTCAGTCCGGGTTAGTTTCATTCAAATCATGCAAGTTAGAGTCCAAACAAGGGAAAAAGTGTTTGGAAAAGTAGATACGTTGGAGACGTATCAACTCCCCCAAGCTTAAACCTTTGCTTGTCCTCAAGCAATTTAGTTGATAGACTAAAAGTGATAAAGAAAAACTTTTACAAAATCTGTTTGCTCTTGTTGTTGTAAACATGAAAAGCCAGCATTCAAGTTTCAGCAAGTATTATGAACTAACCATACTCACAATAACACTTGGGGTCTCACAATTACTCATATCAATAGCATAATCAGCTAGCGAGCCATAATAATAAAACTCGGATGACAACACTTTCTCAAAACAATCATAGCATGATATAACAAAATGGTACCTCTCTAGCCCTTTCTGAGACTGCAAAACATAAATGCAGAGCACCTTTAAAGGTCAAGGACTGACTAAACATTGTAATTCATGGTAAAAGAGATCGAGTCAAGTCATACCCAATATAAGCCAATAGTAATGAATGCAAATGACAGTGTGCTCTCCAGCGGGTGCTTTTTAATAAGAAGGGTGATGACTCAACATAAAAATAAATAGATAGGCCCTTCGTAGAGGGAAGCAGGGATTTGTAGAGGTGCCAGAGATCGATTTTAAAATAGAGATTGAATAACATTTTGAGCGGCATACTTTCACTGACAATGCAACAACTATGAGATGGTTGTATCTTCCATACTACATGCATTATAGGAAGTTCCCAAACAGAATGGTAAAGGTTTATACTCCCCCAACCACCAACAAGCATCAATCCATGGCTTGCCCGAAACAACGAGTGCCTCCAACTAACAATAGCCCTGGGGGAGTTTTGTTTAATTATTTTGATTTGCTTTGATCTTTTTGGATCATGCGACTGGGCATACCAGTTAGCGGCCCTTTCTCGTGAATGAGGAGCGGAGTCCAGTCCTCTTGAGAATAACCCACCTAGCATGGAAGATATAGGCAGCCCTAGTTGTAACATGAGCTGCTCGAGCATACAAAACAGAATTTCATTTGAAGATTTGGAGTTTGGCACATACAAATTTACTTGGAACGGCAGGTAAATACCACATATAGGAAGGTATAGTGGACTCATATGGAACAACTTTCGGGTTTAAGGAATTTGGATGCACAAGCAATATTCCTGCTTAGTACAGGTGAAGGCTAGCAAAAGACTGGGAAGTGACAACTGAGAGAGCGACAACAGTCATAAACATGCATTAAAATTAATTCACACCGAATACAAGCATGAGTAGGATATAATCCACCATGAACATAAATATCATGAAGGCTATGTTGATTTGATTCAACTACATGCGTGAACATGTGCCAAGTCGAGTCACTCAATTCATTCAAAGGAGGATACCATCCCATCATACCACATCATAATCATTCTAATAGCATCTTGGCACGCAAGGTAAACCATTATAACTCATAGCATGGCACAAGCAACTATAATCTCTAAATGTCATTGCAAATATGTTTACTTCATAATAAGCTGACTCGGAAACGATGAACTCATCATATTTACAAAAACAAGAGAGGTCGAGTTCATACCAGCTTTTCTCATCCTAATAAGTCCATCATATATCGTCATTATTGCCTTTCACTTGCACGACCGAACGATGTGTATAATAATAAGAGTGCACATGCATTGGACTAAGCTGGAATCTGCAAGCATTCAACTCAAAAGAGAAGACAAGTAATATGAGCTCTAAGTTAAATAAACAATCATGCATATGAGAGCCAGTAAACATTTTCAATATGGTCTTCTCAACCCCCAAAGGAAAGAAAAGAAAAGAAAACTATTTACACGGGAAAGCTCCCAACAAGTAAGAAGAAGAACTAGAAATCTTTTTGGGTTTTTATTTTAATTCTACTACAAGCATGGAAATTAAACCAACTAATTTTTTTGGTTTTTCTCAAGGTTTATCAAACACACAAGAAGAAAACTAGGAAAAAAAAGAAAATTAAACTAGCATGGATAATACAATGAAAGAGTATGAGCACCGACAACTAGTGTGTGAACATGAATGTAAAGTCAGTGAGAAATACGTACTCCCCCAAGCTTAGGCTTTTGGCCTAAGTTGGTCTAGTACCAAGGACCGCCGCTACTCTCCCCGGTGTAATGGGAGGTGTAATCAGGATACCACTGGTTGGTCATCTCCGGATCCCACTGGACAGATGATGCACGATAACGGTCCAGTCCAGGTTCCAGCTCAGGTTCAGGTTCTGGAGTAAAAGCTTGGGCTCGATGATTGTTCACCGCTTCCGATGTGACGAGAAAATTTTATGCAAGCAAATCAAACAACAAAGGCGCAGGCAAAATAATAATCTCAAAGTGTTTCTTATTAAATCTAAGTTTATACAAGAGCATCATCTCTTCGTTGTCAACAATAAACTTGTGTGCTACCATGCTCTTGTAATCTAAAATGTGAGGAGGCAATATTATCTCCTCTTCCTCATGGTGCCTAATGGGTATCTAAAAATGTCTAGCAAGACGTGCAGCATAGATACCTCCAAATATGGGGCCTTTTGTATGATTCAGGGCTAGCCGTTTAGCAACAACGGCACCCATACTAAAAGTATTGTCTCCAAGCAAGGCATGTTGAATAATGATGATATCAGGAACACTTAAGTTTCCACTATTGCCATGACCAATCAAGCATCTACTAGCAAATATGGCAAAGTAGCATAAAACAGGAAAGTGTATGCAAGAGACTTTTGCCTCGGGACCCTTCTTTGGCTCCTCTACAACGAAAGTATTAACAAAGCCATCCACATCTTTACGATGGGGTTCCTCTAATTCTCCCTCATAAGGTATCCTACACACCGTGCAAAAATTATGTAAAGACATTTCTCTGAATTCATCATATAAATGAAATGATACTGTAGGCGGTGATTTCTAAGGATAATAATAAAAGTTTGGCACAAAAGTATTGGAGAGTAGGAGATACTGACTGATCCGGTCGTTGATGAAACCAGTGAGGCCAGCAGTCTCGATCCAAGAATAAAAATCTTCATGAATTCCAGCTTCTTTCAAGAAATCCTCACATGGCCATTCACACGACCGCACTTCCGCTAAGCGAGGAAGATTATACTTGGCTTTTTCCTTCTCTTTGGCTTGTTTTTCCTGAGAGCTTTGGCTAGAAGAGCCCCTCAAAAACTTCCTTAACATTTGCTGAAAATTTCTGAAATTTTAGTAACTTCAAGATAAAACTAAATAAAACTGAAAAAGAGTGGTAGCAACTACTCCTACAAGTGCCTAGAGCCTATATCATGCATTAGAATTGCTTGGGACCTCATAAATTTAACATGCAAGCTCAAGAACATGGTCACCTATGCAGCAAAAATTTGCAATGAATAAAGCACTAGAACAAAAAACTAATTGGACCAATGGAGGAGTCACATACCAAGCAACAATCTCCCAAAGCAGTTTTATGAATGGAGCTTTGAGCAAGGAGATCGAAAATCGCAACAAAATGAGTTAGAACTCGTGCTTGAGCTAGATGGGGATTTTTTTGGGTAGAAGATGAAGTGTGTGGCTGCTGGCATAAGTGGAGGGGGGCCACCAGGGGCCCACGAGACAGGGGCGCGCCCTATAGGGGGGGGGCACGCCCTCCACTCTCGTGGCCTGGTGCTTTCCCCTCCTGCAGTGTTTTCAGTGCCGAAAATCCTCAAATAATCCATAAAAAATCATACTAAATTTGCAGGGCATTTGGAGCACTTTTATTTTTGGGAAATTTTTTTATTGCACGGGTAAATCAGAAAACAGACGGATAATACTATTTTTGCTTTATTTATTCTAAATAATAGAAAGTAAAAAGTGGGTACAAAAGGTTGTGCCTTCTAGTTTCATCCATCTCATGATCATCAAAATGAATCCACTAACAAGGTTGATCAAGTCTTGTTAACAAACTCATTCCGAATAACACGGAACCGGAGAAATTTCGAATAACACGAAGTTACCTCAATGGGGATATGAAAATCCCCAACAATAAGAATATCATACTTTTTCTTGACAGTAGGGAGAGGAAATTCAGAACCTCCAATAATAATAGTTGGAACTTTTCCAATAGAATTGATGCTATGAACTTGAGATTGTTTCCTCGGAAAGTGTACCGTATACTCATTACCATTAACATGAAAAGTAACGTTGCCTTTGTTGCAATCAATAACAGCCCCTGCAGTATTCAAAAAGGGTCTACCAAGGATAATAGACATACTATCATCCTCGGGAATATCAAGAATAACAAAGTCCGTTAAGATAGTGACATTTGCAACCACAACAGGCACATCGTCACAAATGCCGACAGGTATGGCGGTTGATTTATCAACCATTTGCAAAGATATTTCAGTAGGTGTCAACTTATTCAATTAAAGTCTACGATATAAAGAGAGAGGCATAACACTAACACCGGCTCCAAGATCACATAAAGCAGTTCTAACATAGTTTCGTTTAATGGAGCATGGTATAGTTGGTACACCCGGATCTCCAAGTTTCTTTGGTATTCCACCCTTAAAAGTGTAATTAGCAAGCATGGTGGAAATTTCAGCTTCCGGTATCTTTCTTTTGTTTGTAATGATATCCTTCATATACTTAGCATAAGGATTTACTTTCAGCATATCAGTTAAGCGCATACGTAAGAAGATAGGTCTAATCATTTCAGCAAAGCGGTCAAAATCCTCATCATCCTTTGTCTTGGATGGTTTAGGAGGAAAGGGCATGGGTTTCTGAACCCATGGTTCTCTTTCTCTACTCTGCTTCCTAGCAACAAAATCTCTCTTATCATAATGTTGATTCTTTGATTGTGGGTTATCAAGATCAACAACAGGTTCAACCTCTACTTCATTGTTTTTGCTAGGTTGAGCATCAACATGAACATTATCATTAACATTATCACTAGGTTCATGTTCATTACCTGATTGTGTTTCAACATCAGAGATAGAAATATCATTGGGATTCTTAGGTGTGTCTACAGTAGGTTCCCTAGAAGCATGCAAAGTTCTATCGTCTTTCTTTTTCTTCTTTTTAGAAGAACTAGGTGCCTCTAAATTATTTCTCTGAGAATCTTGCTCGATTCTCTTAGGGTGGCCTTCAGGATACAAAGGTTTCTGAGTCATTCTACCAGTTCTAGTAGCCACCCTAACAGCAAAGTCATTTTTATTATTTAATTCCTCAAGCAAATCATTTTGAGCTTTGAGTACTTGCTCAGCTTGAGTAGCAACCATAGAAGCATATTTACTAATGATGAGAACTCTCGCTATTATTATATCCTTAAGACATTTCCGTTCTCATTAAAGGGTGATGCTAAGACTTGGTTTAATTCTCTTGATCCTGGCTGTGTGCGTAGTCCCCAGGATATGATTTATTACTTCTTTGCTAAATATTTCCCTGCTCATAAGAGACAAGCTGCCTTGCGGGAAATATATAATTTTGTGCAAATCAAAGAAGAGAGTCTCCCACAAGCTTGGCGGAGGCTTCTCCGATTACTTAATGCTTTGCCTGATCATTCTCTTAAGAAAAATGAAATACTTGATATCTTTTATAATGGACTAACCGATGCTTCCAAGGACTACTTGGATAGTTGTGCTGGTTGTGTTTTCAGGGAAAGAACAGTCGACGAAGCTGAATTACTATTGAATAATATGTTGACTAATGAAAATAATTCGACTCTTCCTAAGCCAAATCCTGAGGCAATTCCTGAACCAATTGAGCCAACTCCTGAGCCTATTCCTAAACCCACTCCGAAGAAGAGAGGTGTTCTATTTCTCAGTCCTGAAGATATGCAAGAGGCAAAGAAATCAATGAAAGAAAAAGGTATAAAAGCTGAAGATGTTAAAAATTTACCACCTATTGAAGAAATACATGGTCTTAATATACCACTTGTCGAAGAACCACATTGTCTTGATAAGCCGACACAGGTAGTAAAGGTAAATTCTCTCTATAGATATGATAAAGTTGAAATTCCCTCTACTAAATTTCATAGCCCATGCTTAGATGAATTTGATGACTTTATGGCTAGACAAGAAAGTTTTAATGCTTATGTTGGTAGAGAATTAAAGAATAATGCTTTCGAGATAGGACGCTTGAGAGATTATATGGCTAGAGTTAAAGGTGAACTTAAACTCATTAGCAAATATGTTTCTATGGTTGCTACTCAAGCTGACCAAGTACTTAAAACTCAAAATGATTTGCTTGATGAATTAAATAATAAACCTGACTTTGTTGTTTGAGTGGCTACTAGAACTGGTAGAATGACTCAGAACCTTTGTATCCTGAAGACCACCCTAAGAGAATCGAGCAAGATTCTCAGAGAAATAATTTAGAGGCACCTAGTTCTTCCAAAAAGAAGAAAAAGAAAAATGATAGGACTTTGCATGCTTCTAGTGAACCTGTTGTAGACACACCTGAGAATCCCAATGATATCTCTGTTTCTGATGCTGAAACACAATTAGGTGATGAACATGAACCTAGTGATAATGTTAATGATAATGTTCATGTTGATGCTCAACCTAGCAAAAATAATGAAGTAGAGACTGAACCTGTTGTTGATCTTGATAACCCACAATCAAAGAATCAACGTTATGATAAGAAAGATTTTGTTGCTAGGAAGCACGGTAGAGAAAGAGAACCATGGGTTCAGAAACCCATGTCCTTTACTCCTAAACCATCCAAGACAAAGGATGATGAGGATTTCGAGCGATTTGCTGAAATGATTAGACCTATCTTCTTACGTATGCGCTTAACTGATATGCTTAAAGTAAACCCTTATGCTAAGTACATGAAGGATATCATTACAAATAAAAGAAAGATACCGGAAGCTGAAATTTCAACCATTCTTGCTAATTACACTTTTAAGGGTGGAATACCAAAGAAACTTTGAGACCCCGGGGTACCAACCATACCATGCTCCATTAAAAGAAACTATGTTAGAACTGCTTTATGTGATCTTGGAGCCGGTGTTAGTGTTATGCCTCTCTCTTTATATCATAGACTTGAATTGAATAAGTTGACACCTACTGAAATATCTTTGCAAATGGCTGATAAATCAACTGCTATACCTGTCGGTATTTGTGAGGATGTGCCTGTTGTGGTTGCAAATGTCACTATCTTAACGGACTTTGTTATTCTTGATGTTCCCGAGGACGATAATATGTCGATTATCCTTGGTAGACCCTTTTTGAATACTGCAGGGGCTGTTATTGATTGCAACAAAGGCAATGTCACTTTTCATGTTAATGGAAATGAGCATACGATACACTTTCCGAGGAAACAATCTCAAGTTCATAGCATCAATTCTATTGGAAAAGTTCGAACTATCATTACTGGAGGTTTTGAATTTCCTCTCCCTACTGTCAACAAAAAGTATGATATTCTTATTGTTGAGGATGTTCATATCCCCGTTGAGGTAACTTAGTGTTATTCGAAATTTCTCCGGTTGCGTGTTATTCGGAATGAGTTTGTTAACAAGACTTGATCAACCTTGTTAGTGGATTCATTTTGATGATCATGAGATGGATGAAACTAGAAGGCACAATCTTCTGTACCCTCTTTTTACCTTCAGTTATTTAGAATAAATAAAGAAAAAATAGTATTACCTGTCTGTTTTCTGAATTATCCGTGCAATAAAAAATATCCCGAAAATAAAACGTGTTCCAAATGCCCTGCAAACTTAGTGTGATTTTTTATGGATTATTTGAGGATTTTAGGCACTGAAAACACTGCAGGAGGGGCAAGCACCTGGCCACGAGGGTGGAGGGCACGCCCACACCACCTGGGCGTGCCCCTTGTCTCATGGGCCCATGGTGGCCCCCCTCCACTTATGCCAGCACCCACACACTCCATCTTCTTCTCAAAAAATCCCCATCCAGCTCAAGCACGAGTTCTAGCTCATTTTGCTGCGATTTTCGATCTCCTTGCTCAAAGCTCCATTCACAAAACTGCTTTGGGAGATTGTTGCTTGGTATCTGACTCCTGCATTGGTCCAATTAGTTTTGTTCTAGTGCTTTATTCATTGCAAATTTTTAATGCATAGGTGACCATGTTCTTGAGCTTGCTTGTTAAATTTATGAGGTCCCAAGTAATTCTAATGCATGATATAGGCTCTAGGCACTTGTAGGAGTAGTTGCTATCAATCTTGTTTAGTTGTATTCACTTTTATTTTGAAGTTACTAAAATTTCAGAAATTTTTCAGAAAAAGAATTATGTCTAGGAGAATGTACCAAGGTGGTTCCTCAGTAAAGAAAGGACCCAGGATTGCTATACATGAGCAAGACGATGAACTGCCGAGGGATGCAGAAGTATGATCTTGTGAGTGGCCATCAGACGATTTTATGGTCGAAGCAGGCTTTAAGGAGGAATTTGACGCGTATGTGCATAATGCCGATCTGGAGGACTTCTTACAAGATAAGTGTCCTAAGTACTATCAATTGACTGATTCATTTGTGTGAAGGTTTAAATATAAATGTACACGTAATTCCCCGAGTGTCCTATTTGATATCTATGATACATCTTATACCATGGAATTAGAGGATTTTACAACTGCTTGCAAACTTCCACAGTGGGGCAATATTAATGATCCCCACAAATCTGAATTTAGAGATTTCCTTGCTAGTATTACTGTGGGAGAATCTAGGGATATTGCACAAGCTACCATAGGGAGCATTCATTTTCCTGCTATACATTATTTTGCTCTCTTCATTGGTAGATGCATTAACGGTAAAGATGAAGCATGTCATATGTGTGTGCCTGATCTTTGTGTCCTCAAGAGTGCCATGTTAGGTTATAAAGATTATAACTTGGGGGCAATAGTTGCACGTAGGTTGCATAATAATGGTAGAGCTGGAGATTTATTTGGAGGAATTTATGCGACCCGAGTGGCAAATTATCTTGGTATAGCCCCACGAGAGGGGGATATGATGTTGCCTCCTGCTTATTTAGATTATGACACTATGGTCCAACATCATTTTCTTAAGAGGAATGAACAATTCCTCCGGTATCGACTAATCTTTGACAGACGTAGCGCTATCCATGTTACTCTTCCTTCTCCTTTCCTTTTTGATTACCAGGCAAAAGGAAGATTTGTT
This sequence comes from Triticum aestivum, assembly GCF_018294505.1. Taxonomy (NCBI): domain Eukaryota; kingdom Viridiplantae; phylum Streptophyta; class Magnoliopsida; order Poales; family Poaceae; genus Triticum; species Triticum aestivum. The sequence goes on along the minus strand of NC_057807.1, from coordinate 437,393,911 downwards.
GTTACCTGGGAGGAAGCAACTGAACACGAGGGGAGAGCGGAGGTGGCTCGCCAACATGCCGCAGCTCCGGAGGCATTTGCTGTTGTCGGTGTACTAGAGTAGGGGTACCCTAGTACCCCGAACTTGTGCACGGGCAGTTGCAGCGCCCCGCGGCAAGGGCTTGCCGGGCGACCGCCAAGGTCCTCCGTGGCTCCTTTGGAGCCATTCAAGAACAAAGTGTTCAAGTCAAGGAGACAAGACCCCGGCAAGAGGAGCTTGCCAGGAAGGCCGACCAAGGCATCTCAAGGAACTTGCCGCGACGCGCCGCGCGTCCCGGCGAGGCCCGGTGAGCGACAGGCTACCGGGCGCGACAACACAACGACCGCGGCAAGGCACTTGCCGCGGCAAGCGGCCACTCTGTGCCCACGCTCCAGCGCACCCACCAACGTGTCGCCCTGGGGGCCTTTCGAGGCGCGCGTGGCGGGAGGCTGTGCAGCCAGCGGTGCGCGGTGGCATGCGTTGCTGACAAGGTAGCCATCGTGGCAGGCGGTGGCGCCCCTGACGGTCCCTTTCTATGTTGTTTGGGCGACGCAGACGGGCATTTAATGCCCTTGTCCCCTGCCGTTAGGGTTAGGTAGGATACACTGTGCAGGCAACTGTACCAACCACCTCTCATTTTACATTTTTACCCTTGTCTACGTTGCCACCTGTCGGTGACCCCTTTAGCATATAAAAGGAGGCCCATGCGCAACGTATAGGGGGTTCGAACCCAGAAAAACAGATACGCTCGGTCCCTTCAGCGGTTAGAGTGTACTGTAATGCTCCGCGCTCCCGAGCAAGAACACAATACAATCAGACAAGCAGCAGTAGGAGTATTATCTCTCCGGAGAGCTCCGAAGCTGGGTAAACTGCTCGTGTGTCTCGCCTCGATCCGCTCTTCGTGCGACCTCCGCCCCCCGCCGAACCGAAAGGGGCTCGGTCCGCCGGTCCCATAGGTGTTCGTGGATCAGTTTCCCCGACATCTTTGGCGCGCCAGGTAGGGGGCGTCGAGATTGCGTGAACCTGATTCGGCGTGCACACGAGCTAGATCTTCGTTTTCTTCATCAACATGCCACCGAAGAAGAAGGCTTCGGAGGCAGCTGCTCCGTCCGCGTCGATCCCACCACCACCGGAGCAAACGAGTGGTGGGGCAAACGCCGACGGGAGAACGGACATCGGCGAGGGAGCTCACGACGTTGCCAGGTCCAAGGACAAGGCTGCGCCGAACTCGGCATCCGCACATGTTCCGCGCCCATCTCAGGAGGCGCAGGACCGACAGCATCATGGTATTCGCAGTACCATACGTTTGTTGGACCAAGATCAAGCTGGTGGATCCCGGGGCGCTCAAGACCAGCATGCACGCCAACGTGCTGGCACGAGCGAGACGCGGTCGCTCGGACGGGATACTGCTCCTTCTAACATAGTTAGAAGTCCGAGCATATCCCGCTCCTCGCGCCGTCCCCCACTGCCGCCCACCACTCCGGCAGAAGCTTTGGCACGGGCTCAACTGCTCCTGGATTACCCTCCGACGTCGGACAAGATCGACGAATGGAGGGCCACCATTCAGAGTCTCATTGGTTACGCCAACGGCGACACTCCGCGGCAGCCGAGCACATCGCTGCCGCGGCAGGGTTGCCAGGCGCGAGCCGATGGCGACAAGACCGGTGAGGGTGCGACCACCACGCACTCTCCCTCCCGAAGGCCAAGATCGCCGACTCGTCAGATCCACCTCGACAGCGACTCCACTGCATCGTCAGACCCACGAGCTCGTCGCGATCAGCGCCAAGTTCTTCACGATCGACAGCAAGAAGACGCTCGTACTCGCATCGAGCGCCGAAGAGAAGCGCGACGTCAATCTGACAAGCGCACTGGGCCCTCTATTGACATGCATGCGCCAGGGGAACCAGGCGACTTGCCGTACGCGGTAGGTTGCCCTGCGTTCACTCGTGAGCTGCGGCAAGTCCAGTGGCCCAGCACGAAGAACTTCAAGCCAGACGTACCGGAGAAGTACGACGGCAAGACGCATCCATCGGAGTTCCTCAACATCTACACCATCGCGGTGCAGGCTGCCGGGGGACGAGACGACAAGATCCTTGCCAACTACTTCCCGCTGATACTCAAACCCAATGTCAGATCCTGGCTCATGCACTTGCCGGACAACTCCATATCTTCCTGGGCAGATCTGTGTCATCAGTTTGTCGGCGCCTTTACAGGCGGCCACAAGCCTCATCGCCAAGAGAGCGATCTTCATCTGCTTGCCCAGAAGGAAGGAGAGCCCCTGCGCAAGTACATTCAGAGATTCAGCAGCGTACAGCACAACATCCCAGATGTCCACCCTGCCGCGGTAATCAGCGCGTTCCACCAGAATGTGCGGAACCGCAGGATGCGGGAGGAGATGGCGATGTGCAAGATCAGAGACGTCAGTGAGCTATATGCCCTGGACGACAAGTGTGCACGTGTTGAGGAAGGGAGGAGACTCCCCGGAGAGAACATAGGAGCAGGAGGATCTGACAGTGAGGATGCCGTCCCGTCAAAGAAAAACCGGCGGCGGAACAACAGGAAAAGGAAAGGCAAAGAAGTGCTAGTTGTTGAGCAGTCCGGCAACGGAGGTGGCGCCAAGACAACCAAAACTGGTAGCTCCGGCAAAGAGGTTGCCCAGGATGTGGCGGTCGCTGACAAGAAGGACGGCAACAACAAGCAATACTGCAAGATCCACCGTACCAAGGGCCATGATCTCCAGAGCTGCAAGAAGGTCGAGCAGCTTTTTGAGCAGCAGAGAGCTGAATACGAGCGGCGCGACAAGGAGAAAGCCCAGGAAGGTGCTGGAGGATCCGGCAAGAAACGTCCCGGCCGAGGAGGACGCTGCGGCAAGGCCAAGCAGCGGCAAGGAGACAGACCTCCTCGCGGCCGCGACAAGGATGAAGATGACGACGACGATGAAGACATGGATGATGATGAGACCGATGAGCAGGAGTTTCAGAAAGCCACAAAGGTCCTATGCGTTGACGGTGGTGCTTCTCTGCATACTTCGCACCACCAGCTCAAGCAGTGGGTGCGGGAAGTTAATGCAACAGAACCACCCGTCGAGTCACGCAAGCCTTTGAAATGGTCCGGCATGCCTATCATCTTTGATATTGAGGACCACCCTGATCGCATAACTGCGGTCGGGTGCTTGCCAATGTTGGTTTCACCAACTATCCGCAACCTCAAGGTCACTAAGATGCTAGTTGACAGTGGGGCCGGCTTGAACCTGATCTCCTCCGCGGTGCTCCAGAAACTCCAGATCCCTGACAGCGAGCTCGAAGAGACTGGCACATTCCAAGGAATCAATCCGGGAAGGAGCAAGCCGAAGGGAAAGATTACGTTGCCGGTAACATTTGGCAGCGAGCTGAACTTCAGGACTGAGAGGGTCACTTTTGACGTTGCTGATTTTCCATTGCCTTACAATGGGATACTCGGCCGTCCAGCACTCGCCAAATTCATGGCAGCCTCTCACTATGCCTACAACGTGCTAAAGATGCCAGGCCCGATAAGTGTCATCTCTATCCCTGGTGACAAGAAGGATGCTCTTATCTGTGCCGACAAGATCTACCGGGAAGCAACAACCGCAATAGATCGCAAGTCACTTGCCGCTGAAGCTCCTGGGGGGAAGAAGAAGACCAAGTCCGGCAAGAGTTCCGATGCCCACTCCGGCAAGCGCACCTCTTCGGAGTGCTGCGCTGCCGTCGAGGACGCACCATCGAGCTCCACCGGCAAGTGTAAGAAGGCAATGGCAGCTCCACCTGAGACCAAGAAGGTGTCCGCCAAGGAGGGCGGCACTGGTGGTACTTTTACCATCAGTGCCACTCTCGACCCCAAATAGGAAAGCGCGCTCGTTGCTTTCCTGCGGGCGAACGCCGACGTGTTTGCATGGCAACCGTCTGACATCCCCGGTGTTCCCAGGAAAGTAATTGAGCACCACCTTGCCGTCTGTCCTCATGCGCGGCCCGTCAAGCAGAAAGTCAGGAAGCAGGCAGTGGAGCGCCAAGAATTCATCGCAGAAGAAATCAAGAAGTTGGAAGCAGCAGGCCTTGTCAGAGGAGTGCTCCATCCTACGTGGTTGGCCAACCCTGTAGTCGTGCGCAAAGCTAACGGGAAATGGAGGCTTTGTATCGACTTTACCGATGTCAATAAAGCTTGTCCCAAAGACCCATTTCCCTTGCTGCGCATTGACCAGATTGTTGACTCCACGGCCGGGTGTGACTTGCTTTCATTTCTCGATGCTTACTCAGGATACCATCAGATCTTCATGGCAGAAGAGGATGAGGAGAAGACCGCATTCATCACACCATGTGGCACGTACTGTTTCGTACGGATGCCTTTTGGATTGAAGAATGCTAGTTCAACGTTTGCAAGGGTAGTCCATCATGCTTTTGAGCTGCAAATGCACAGAAATGTGGAAGCTTACATGGATGACATAGTGGTCAAGAGCAAAGACAGGGCAACCCTGATTCAAGATTTAGACGAAACATTTGCAAATCTGCGCAAGATCAACCTCAGGCTGAACCCCGAGAAGTGTGTGTTTGGAGTTCCCTCCGGCAAGCTTCTCGGGTTCTTCGTGTCTCAGAGGGGAATCAAAGCCAACCCCGACAAGATCAAGGCCATTGAGCAAATTGAAGCACCAAAGCGCGTCAAGGATGTACGAAGGCTTGCCGGTTGCGTGGCTGCTCTCAGCAGGTTTATCTCTAGATCTGCTGAGTGTGCCCTGCCATTTTTCAAAATATTGAAAAAGGCAGGTCCAATGAAATGGACTCCGGAGGCGGAGGCTGCGCTGCAGGACTTGAAGAGATACCTGTCCTCCACTCCAACACTTGTCGCACCTAGGCCACAAGAGAAGTTGCTGCTGTATATAGCGGCAACCAATCAAGTGGTTAGTGCTGCGTTAGTGGCGGAGAGGGAGGCAGATGATGAGCCAGCAACCATGGCAGGCGCATCCAGCGACAAGCAGGGGGCTTCACCGGCAAGCTCTGGTCCGGCAAGCTCTGGTCCGGCAAGCTCTGATCCGGCAAGCTCTGATCTGGCAAGCTCTGGTCCCGACAAAGATGGATCTGTGCAGGTGTGTGAGAAGATGCAGAAGAGAATGGTGCAGCACCCAGTTTACTTTGTCAGTTCCCTTCTGCAGGGGGCTAGGTCAACGTACTCTGGTGTGCAGAAGTTGCTTTTCGGCCTCCTCATGGCCTCGAGAAAGCTGCGCCATTACTTCCAAGCACATGAGATCACAGTCGTCACTCGCTTTCCGCTGAAGAGGATACTGCAAAATCCAGAAGCGACAGGCAGGATTGTCGAGTGGGCGCTGGAACTATCAAGCTTTGGCCTCAAGTTTGAAAGTACTTCAACTATCCAAAGCAGAGCATTGGCAGAGTTCATAGCAGAATGGACGCCAACGCCAGATGAAGAAATTCCAAAAACAAGCATCCCCGTCAAGGAATCAAGCAAAGAGTGGCTAATGTACTTTGATGGTGCCTTCTCGCTGCAAGGCGCCGGTGCAGGCGTGCTGCTTGTCACACCCACCGGAGAGCACCTCAAGTACGTAGTCCAGATGCACTTTCCCAAGGAGCAAGCAACCAAAAATACTGCAGAGTATGAAGGCTTGCTTGCTGGTCTCAGGATCGTGGCAGACCTTGGGATTAAGAAGCTCATTGTCAGGGGTGACTCACAGCTTGTCGTCCGACAAGTGAACAAGAATTATCAGAGTCCGTTGATGGAAGCCTACGTTGATGAAGTGAGAAAGCTAGAAGAGCACTTTGACGGCCTACAGATGGAGCATATTCCGAGAGCTCAGAATGACATTGTTGATGGCCTGTCGAAATGCGCCGCACTAAAGTTACCTGTGGAACCAGGGATCTTTGTGCTCAAGCTGACTCAACCGTCTGTAACACCATCAGCTGGACAGAGCAAGAAGAGGAAGTTGATTTCTAGCGACTATTTTCCGGCAGAGCTCCCCGAAGCCGCCGCTAAGAAGGTCCCCAAGATCAACACCAAGAGTGCTGAGGAGCAGTCTGCTCCGGCAAACCTTAGTGTTTGTTCCGTTGAAGCAGACGCTCCCGGCAAGTTTTGCCCCGGCATGCTTGCCGGGGAACATCAAGCTCCGGCTGAGCCACAGGTTCTTGCCGTAGAAGCTGATGTTCCTGCAGCAGCAGAAATGCCTTTAGTCTTTGTTGTCGAGCCACAAGCTCCAGCATGGGCACAGCAGATTGTCCATTTCCTTCAGACAGGAGAACTTCCCGAAGAGCAAGAAGAAGCGGAGAGAGTAGCCCGGCAGTCAAGTATGTACCAGTTTGTCGACGACACACTGTACAGAAGAAGACTCGACGGTGTGAAATTGAAGTGTATTTGCCGGGAAGATGGACAGAAGCTATTGGCAGAGATACATGGAGGCATATGTGGTCACCACATTGGCGCAAGAGCACTTGCCGGCAAAGCTTTCCGGCAAGGTTTCTTTTGGCCGACAGCCCTCCAGGCTGCAACTGCACAAGTAACCAAGTGTCAAGCGTGCCAGTTCCATTCCAAGCAGATACACCAGCCAGCTCAAACTCTCCAGACGATCCCTTTATCCTGGCCATTTTCGGTCTGGGGGCTCGACATCCTCGGCCCCTTTCCCCGAGCTGTCGGGGGCTTTGAGTACTTGTACGTTGCAATTGACAAGTTCACAAAGTGGCCGGAAGTGGAACCAGTGAGGAAGGTGACAGCACAGTCAGGAGTCAAGTTCTTCAGGTCGATTGTTTGCCGTTTCGGGATCCCTAACAGGATCATCACCGACAACGGCATGCAATTCACGAGCCGCACCTTCATGCAGTACGTCCAAGATCTTGGCGCCAAGATCTGCTTCGCTTCTGTTGCTCATCCGAGAAGCAACGGTCAAGCGGAGAGGGCAAATGCTGAAGTGCTGCGCGGGCTCAAGACCAGAACTTTCGACAGGCTGCACAAGTGCGGGAGAAACTGGATTGAGGAGCTGCCGGTGGTTCTTTGGTCGATCAGAACAACGCCAAATCAAGCCACTGGCCAGACACCTTTCGCTCTAGTCTATGGAGCAGAGGCAGTTCTCCCCACGGAACTCGTATACGGATCACCTCGAGTGCTCGCTTATGATGAGCTTGAGCAAGAGCAGCTGCGACAAGATGACGCGATGCTCCTTGAGGAGGATCGTCTTCAGGCTGTTGTACGAGCCGCTCGATACCAGCAAGCTTTGCGCCGCTACCATAGCCGCAAAGTTAATGACAGAAGCTTCGAGGAAGGCGACCTTGTTCTTCGGCGCGTTCAGTCCGCCAAGAATTCCAACAAGTTGACGCCGAAGTGGGAAGGCCCTTACCGGGTGAAACGAGTCACTAGGCCTGGCGCTGTCCGCCTTGAGACCGAAGATGGCACTCCGGTGAGCAACTCCTGGAACATTGAGCATCTTTAAGTTTTACCCGTAGGGCGCGGTTGCCGGAACCCGTTCCGGCAACCACCTTTCGTACGAGTCTTGCCGATGTTGCATGTAATCCTTTGTACAAAGCCGGGCGCAGATCCCATGCATAAGTAAAGCTCATGTGCTCCGCACATCTTGTCAATTTCATGCATTATATTCTTTCTTGCATGCGTTATCTGACACTTTGGGCAGCACCTACCCCCGGTAAGCAATAACGAGCCGGAAGGCTCCATATCTTTATTTTCTCTTCTTTCTTTTTTTCAACAAAGGAAAGGAAGGTACCCTCGTGCACAAGTTTCCCGGGGGGAAAGGAGAGGAGAAGATAATGGTATAAACCAGGCGTCGTTTAAGGAAGTTTTTCGCCTTGCCGGGAAGCAAACGACAGAAAAGCTATGTTGCCAAAGTTTGAGCAATCAGTTTTAAATTTTGAAGTTATCTTCCTTGAACGACCGTGCTTTGTATGGAAAACCTGTGCGCAGAGGAACCAACTCGTAGCTAGTTGCGCCCTTACTTTGTTTCGAGTCCGCTCAACAACTTAAGTGAGTTGCGGCTAGTTGCGACAAGGTTTCTTGTCGGAAGCGGCATCGCCAGCAGGCTGCTGATGTCCCGCACTCAGCGCTCGCGGCAAAGGTGCCTGCGCCGACAAGTTCCCTAAAAGCGTAGGGTAACAACATACAAAGCAGGGAATCTAGTAAAGGAAATAACGTAGCAATCGGTACCAGAAATAAAGTTATATTACAAGATAACTTGTCGCAGCTCTAACAGATTGCCCCCATGGCATGACCAGCAGCGACAAGGAAAGAGATAAAACGGGCGGCCTAGTCTACGCGATCGCCCTCAACCCTCTTGATCCCGCTCACCTTGTCCACAATGGGTGCGACAAGGGCCTTGAGCGCTTCCAGATCAGCGTCAGGCGGCAAGGACTTGAGGACATTGGCGAAGTTGAGGCATGGGTTGCGGAAGGCCACCTTCATCAGCACCTTCTGAAGAGCGCCAGCGCAAATCTTGCGTGACTCGTCGGCCAGCTGCTTTGGGATCTTCTCCCGGAGTCGTTGGAGGGCCGTCGCCACGCCCTTGAAGAACAAGCTGAGCTTGGCGCTGGGTTGGAGATGCTCGTCGGAAGGATACCCGAAGTCCTCCATCCCTAGCTGCGCCAGCTCCCCATCGATGACCGCGGCGATGTTCACCAGACCCTCGGTCCAGTGCTCCATCGTCTCCCTAAATGAGTTCTGGGTGACGGCAATACTCGCCAGCAGTGCTTCGTTGGCCTTGACCTTCTCCGACAGGGTCACCTCTCGCTCCCTGGCGCTGTCCAGCGTCTGAGTCTGCGTGGCCAGCTTCAGCTCGAGATCCGCATTGGAATCCTTGGCGGCATTAAGCTCCTTGCTCCTCTCAGCGAGGAGACCCTACAGCTCCCCATGAGCGGCAGCATCCTTCTCGCGTTCGCGCTTGAGCACGGCAAGCTCCTCGCCGCTCGCCTTGAGGTCGGCCTCCAACTGCGTCATCCTTGTTTCCAGCTCCTTCTTGGCGGCCTCGGCAGCTGCAGCAGCGTCCTTTGCTTCCTTGAGGGCCTCGCCAAGTGTTTGCTCGCGCGCGACGAGCTCCTCCTCGTAGCTGTCAAGATTGGCCTTCCGCTGCACCAACTCGCCTTCTCGCGCGGACTGCTTCTCGGCAGCAAGCCGTTGTTGCTCCTCAGCTTCAGCCTTCTCGAGGAGGAAGGTTGTGCGCTCCTCGGCGAGTCGCTCCTGCTCCTGTGCCAGAGACCGGAGAGCTTCCTGGTTGATGCCCCGGAGCTCCTCCGCGCGCTTCTCCATATCCACTCCCGCCTTCGCGACGAGCACTTCTCGGGACGCTAACTTCGCTTGTCGTGCGCGGTAGAGTGACAGAAGCTTCCGCAACAGCTGCTCCTCCTCAGGTTCGCCACTGCTGCTGCTTGGCGCGTCAACCAACGACAGCCCGGCGGAGGCGAGCAGCTCCTCATCAAAAGTTTCTCCTTCGACCGGCGCCCTGGAGCTCGACGCCCAGGGAAGCTTGATGAAGATGCCGTCGCCGGCCTTCGAGTAGGCGCCAGGCTGGGGCTCTTCGGGGCCTGCCGCCGCAGCAGCAGCGGAGGGGTCGGTGGTCGGTGAAGCGCCTGGCGCTCCTGCGGCCTCGGGGCCGTCAGTGTGATCGTCGGATCCCTCGCCAGCCTCTGCGGCGGCAGCCTTGGCGGCCTCTTCGCCGGCGGGCTCATCGGCGCCGGCTTCCCCTTCGGCGGCCTCGGTTTCCATCGGCTCTGTAGCAGATGGATCTGACGAGCGGAAGAGGGAGAAGGGTCAAGCAAAAACTCAAAGTGAAAATCAGAAGAAGAAAAACCCAAGGGAAGTTTTTAGGCAAGTGGATTACCTGAGCTGGGATCTGCGGTCGCGGTCTCGACCATCGGAGGATCACTGGCGCTGTCCCTTGCCGGAGAACTGTCCCTTTCCAGAGAGTTCTCCCTTGCCGGAGAGCGCTCCCTTGCCGGGGACTCCTCCCTTGGCGGCGTAGTCGAAGCAGATGGCACTTCGGGAGCAGCTTCCGGGCACTCCTGGTGAGGCTGTTCTGCTCCTACACAAATCAACGGTCAAGATATCAGTAGAGAGAAGAGCACCCATGAGCGCCTGACAGCCAGAAGCAAATCATGTACTTACGCTGGGGGCTGCGCTGGGGGCTGCTTTGGGGAGTAGCTGCCGGGTCCGTCAAGGTGGTCTCAGACACACCCCCTGCTGACACGGTGGGATCATCCTCGATGACAATCACCGCGGCCTTGGCTCTCTTCGCCGCTCTCTGGGCCAGCGTCCTGAAAGGGAATGGGTTCAGATTGAAGCAAGTCAGATACAAGACAAAAAAACAACAAGAATTGGAGAACTACAAGAACACCAAGAAGCTTACTCTTCTTCTTCCTCGTCGGAGCTGAGCGCGGAGAGATCGAAGTCCGGCTCCCCTCCGGTGCGGCGAGGCGGAGGAGTAGGTTCCCTTGCCCGCTTGGCAGGGGCGGTGGCGGTGGACCGGGAAGATCCCGCTCCAGTTGCCGCTGCGGCGTGAGGCGCTCCCGCGGCAACAGTGCTTGCCGCGGTAGAGCGTGTCGCACGGCTCGGCGGCTGTTGGTCCGTTTGCCGCCCCGCTACGTCCCCGGCCCTGCGGAGCCGCCTCCTTGCCGGGGCCGGGGGCTCCGCCTGCGGCAGGCTGTCTGAAGGTTCAGGCTCTTCCTCGCCAGGCTCGCTCGGCTCCGCTTCAGGGCCGGCAAGATCTTCCTCGCCGGCAAACTCCTCCCGCTCGGCAAGGCTTGCCGCCTCTGCTTCCTCCATGGTGAACCCAAACTCACCCGCGGCAGCTGCTGCCGCAGCCTCCTCCGTCCTAGTGGTGATGCGCTGCAGCTCCGCGTCGGTGGTGTCACGGGTGAGGCTCTTCTACTCGTCCGCGCGGACCGGCACTTCTTCCAAGTTGTCGAAGAACGCCCGCACGACGTCATCCGCAGGCTCTTGCCAAGTTGGAACGATTCCGTGGGAATCGCACAACGGCATCATGGCGCGGATCCGGTCAAGCAATGAATTATTGCACAATGGAACGACGCTCCTCGGCAAAACGAATGGGTGCTGGGGATCGCGTTTGAACAGCTCCAGAAGCATTGCATCCAACTCCAGGACGGTGAAGTTGAAGTTGAGGCCCGGACGCAGCCGCATTATATCCGCCGAGTTCTTGAACTCCCAGGCGGGTCTCCCCCTCTCCTGCAGGGGGGCGATGCGGCGGCGAAGGAAATCTGCGCCAACGGCGCCTACGGTGAGCCCGGCAAGCCTGAGGCGAAGGATCCGGGTGACGGCGATCTTCAATCTGTCGTCTTCCGGGGCCACGTTGCTCCAATCGTTGCCGCGCACGATTGGGGCTTGGCGCAAGGCAGTGAACGGCTGCGGGTTCTCCTCGACGATCCAGCACCACTCCGCTCTCCACTCCTCCCATTTGCTGCGAAGCTCACCCTCCAGATACGCTTCCTTCTTGCCGACTCTCGAGATCCAGGCGATCCCTCCGGCAAGCGGCTCCCCTCTCTCGACCCAAGGCATGAAGAAGTGGCGGAAAAGGGCTACATTGGGGTGGACTCCGACAAAGTTTTCGCACAAATGTGCGAAAACTGCCATGGTCAGAACGGCATTGGGGGTGAAATCAAGGAGGCGGAGCCCGTAGGTGTTCATTATGTCGCAGAAGAACTCCGAGAAGGGCGGGCAGAGCCCGCAATACAAGAACAGCACGAACAATGGGTACCCGTTTGGAGCCAGTTCCGAAGCGGTGGCCGGGAGTACCCTCGTGCGCGGATGCGCTCGCGTCTCCGTCGACCAGAAGAGGTAGTAGTACTCCCTCAGCTCCTGCGCACCGAGCTGAGGGGAGAAGATCGCCCGCTCCTTCCGCAGCACCGCGCGCCGCTGCGCCTCGGCCGACTTCACGCCCTTCCCCTTGTCGGCTTTCGGAGCCATGGCGGAGGTGGCGGGAGAGGTCGACAGCGTTGGTGATGCTGGTGGCAATGGGGGGCGGAGCGCTGCTCTTTCTCGGCTTCGAGAAGAAGGGGGGAGCGGCGGAGGTTTGCGAAGATGGAGTAGTAGCAACCAGAGGGAGGGGATGGACGTTGCGCCCTTCCGAATAAAGAATCCACCCACGATCTCTCCCACGATGCCGCATTCGACGCGTGCCGTTGGGGAGGGCGCAGTGGATACGGAGTAAGATACGGCGTGGCCCAGGCCGCGTGTGCCCGTGCCCTCTCTTGGGCCTGGCCCAATAGCGCTCGGCACCGTGTATGGCCCAGGCCCGGGGGCTCCTGTCGGTGTACTAGAGTAGGGGTACCCTAGTACCCCGAACTTGTGCACGGGCAGTTGCAGCGCCCCGCGGCAAGGGCTTGCCGGGCGACCGCCAAGGTCCTCCGTGGCTCCTTTGGAGCCATTCAAGAACAAAGTGTTCAAGTCAAGGAGACAAGACCCCGGCAAGAGGAGCTTGCCGGGAAGGCCGACCAAGGCATCTCAAGGAACTTGCCGCGACGCGCCGCGCGTCCCGGCGAGGCCCGGTGAGCGACAGGCTTCCGGGCGCGACAAGACAACGACCGCGGCAAGGCACTTGCCGCGGCAAGCGGCCACTCTGTGCCCACGCTCCAGTGCACCCACCAACGTGTCGCCCTGGGGGCCTTTCCAGGCGCGCGTGGCGGGAGGCTGTGCAGCCAGCGGTGCACGGTGGCATGCGTTGCTGACAAGGTAGCCATCGTGGCAGGTGGTGGCGCCCCTGACGGTCCCTTTCTACGTTGTTTGGGCGACGCAGACGGGCATTTAATGCCCTTGTCCCCTGCCGTCAGGGTTAGGTAGGATACACTGTGCAGGCAACTATACCAACCACCTCTCATTTTACATTTTTACCCTTGTCTACATTGCCACCTGTCGGTCACCCCTTTAGCATATAAAAGGAGGCCCATGCGCAACGTATAGGGGTTCGAACCCAGAAAAACAGATATGCTCGGTCCCGTCAGCGGTTAGAGTGTACTGTAACGCTCTGCGCTCCCGAGCAAGAACACAATACAATCAGACAAGCAGCAGTAGGAGTATTATCTCTCCGGAGAGCTCCGAAGCTGGGTAAACTGCTCGTGTGTCTCGCCTCGATCCGCTCTTCGTGCGACCTCCGTCCCCCGCCGAACCGAAAGGGGCTCGGTCCGCCGGTCCCATAGGTGTTCGTGGATCAGTTTCCCCGATAGCTGCTGCATCTTAGTACGACCCCAGTTACAACTACGGATATCAGCCAGGCTACCCTAGGCATTAGACCAACTTAGGCCAAAAGCCTAAGCTTGGGGGAGTACGTATTTCTTACCGACTTCACATTCATGTTCACACACTATTCTAGTCGTCGGTGCTCATACTCTTTTGTATTATCCATGCTAGTTTAATTTTCTTTTTCTATTTTTCTTCTTGTGTGTTTGATAAACCTTAAGAAAAACCAAAAAAATAGTTAGTTTAATTTCCATGCTTGTAGTAGTAATTAAAATGAAAACCCAAAAAGATTTCTCGTTCTTTTTCTTACTTGTTGGGAGCTTTCCCGTGTAAATAGTTTTATTTTCTTTTCTTTCCTTTGGGGGTCGAGAGTAGAAGACCATATTGAAAATGTTTAGTGGCTCTCATATGCATGATTGTTTATTTAACTTAGAGCCCACATTACTTTTTCTTCTCTCTTGAGTTGAATGCTTGCAGATTCCAGCTTAGTCCAATGCACATGCACTATTATTATTATACACATCGTTCGATCGTGCAAGTGAAAGGCAATAATGATGATATATGATGGACTGGTTGAGATGGGAGAAACTGGTATGAACTTGGCCTCTCCTGTTTTTGTAAATATGATGAGTTCATCGTTCCTGATTCAGCTTATTATTAAGTAAACATATTTGCAATGACATTTAGGGATTATAGTTGCTTATGCCATGCTTGATTAGCTATGAGTTATAATGGTTTACCTTGTGTGCCAACATGCTATTAGAATGATTATGATGTGGTATGATGGGATGGTATCCTCCTTTGAATAAATTGAGTGACTCGACTTGGCACATGTTCACGCATGTAGTTGAACAAATCAACATAGCCTTCATGATATTTATGTTCATGGTGGATTATATCCTACTCTTGCTTGTACTCGGTGTGAATTAATTTTAATGCATGTTCATGACTGTTGTCGCTCTCTCAGTTGGTCACTTCCCAGTCTTCTGCTAGCCTTCACCTGTACTAAGCGGGAATACTGCTTGTGCATCCAAACTCCTTAAACCCCAAAGTTTTTCCAATGAGTCCACCATACCTTCCTATATGCGGTATTTACCTGCTATTCCAAGTAAATTTGTATGTGCCAAACTTTAAACCTTCAAATGAAATTCTGTTTTGTATGCTCGAGCAGCTCATGTTTCAACTACGGCTTCCTATATCTTCCATGCTAGGTGGGTTATTCTCAAGAGGAGTGGACTCCGCTCCTCATTCATGAGAAATGGCCGGTAACCGGTGAAAGAACATGCGGTGCCCCCATGTTTGGTTTTGGTAATTGATGACAATCTCTATGGACTAATGGTTGTCTTGAGTTATATTTGAAGGATCTATCCATAGGCTTTTCTTGAAGTCCATGTGTTGGTTTCAAGGAGTTTATGAGTTGACCAAGGTGCTATTAAGGAATTATCCAAAGATTGGTCATGTGAGTGTTGAGCTTATTGCAAGCATGTCTTGAAGAAAAAGATTGTGTGATCAGTCATGTTTACCTTCAAGACATCATCCAAATGAAGAAAGTTGGAAAGATTCAAGGTTGATCAAGACTAAGTCAAAGAGTGAATCAAGTTGATCAACACACAAAGTGTAGAAGATGTACCGAGAGGGATCAAGCGATCCCATGGTATGGTAAGCATTATCAATTATGCTTTGTGTACTAACCCATGATCTTCGTGAGAGTTCTTTGTGGGGTTAGGTTGTGGTGTGCAAGTTCAAGTGAAGCATCACGAAGAGATCAAATGCTTGAAGCTTGCCGTCCATTGTGGTGACAATGGACTTGTGAAGATGTGCGGAAGAGTGGCTCACCCATAGTGGAGTATGGGGGAGCAATCAACTAATCTTCATCGAGCCAACGCAATTAAGAAAGGTGGTCCAACTTGAGGGAGTCAAGATTGTCATCATCTAGCTCAAGTGGACCATGTGCAAGGCAAAGTTTTGCCCTTGATAGGTTTTCCATTTTACCGGTCTCATGGTGGTAGTTGGGAGACCGGGTTTTAGGATCGATTGCCGTACTATCAAGGGGGGCTCTCGATGAGTAACTTGATCGTGTCATTCGTAGAGAGCTCAAACCATTGCATCCTTGCATCATATTTCTTGGTTCTTGTTTGGTTCTCTTTGTGAGTTTTGGAGCTTATGGTCATCTTGATGACAAGCTCGAATTCATCGAAAACGGAGTTCACATGCATCTTCTATGATGTTTTCGACGTTGGAGGTTCTGCCGGTTCTTCTTTGTTGGAGGTTTCTCTCCTCCTCTTGTTATGCTATTTTGATGCTCTCGTTGTCTTGTTTCCAACAAGCTTGAGTTTGCTCAATTCGGAGCTCATATGAAGAAGTTATGGCAGTTCTGTTTTTCTACCTGTGGTAGTACCGCTTGTAGCGTCAAGCGGTATTACCGCTCCAGTACCGCTCTACTACCGCCTCGTTTTTGGGTCTTGCTTTTTCGTGTTGGGTTTAGCAGTAGTTGCACGACAGTAAGGCACGGCAGTTCCGCCCATAAGCAGTAGTACCGCTCCGTTTGGGCGATAGTACCACCTTTAAGCGGTAGTACCACTCCGGTCAGGCGGTAGTACCGCTACTGCATTACTGCCGCCGTACTCTGCTCTGCCCCGCCTCTTTTGGTCCCGTGTTCTGCTCCTCCAGCGATAGTACCGCTGGGGTGAGCGGTAGTACCGCTTATAAGCGGTACTACCGCCCCAAGGTTCATGTTTTGTTGCTCCGTTTCCCTGCTTCTTCCGTCCGAGTGGTAGTACCACTCGTGGAGCGGTAGTACCGCTCGTGGAGCGGTAGTACCGCTCGTGTGCGGGTTGAGCATATAACGGTTGGATTTTCCCCCTCCTATAAAAGGGGGTCTTCTTCCCCATTGAACCTTATCCTTTGAGCTCATGTTCTTCCCCCATTGTTGACCTTCTCTGAGCTTGCTATCTCTCAATCCCTCCATGGATTCTTGCTAATTTTTTTTGGGGGGGGGGGAGAGAGAGGAGATCTAGATCCACATTTCCACCAATCACTTTCTCCTCTAAGTGAGGGGAACCCCTTGGATCTAGATCTTGGAGTTCTTCGTGTTCTTCTTTCGTTCTTCCTCTCATTTCCCCCCCTAGCATTAGTTGCTTTGGTGGGATTTGGGAGAGAAGGACTTGGGCACTCCATGTGCCCTTGCCATTGCATTTGGTGCATCGGTTTGAGTTCTCCACGGTGATACGTGGAAGTTTCAAGTTGAGAAGCTTATTACTCTTGGGTGCTTGGTGCCCTTGAGCTTGTTCCTCTTGGGTGCTTTGGCGCCCTAGATGGTTAGTGGTGCTTGGAGCTCAATCATTGTGGTGTAAAGCTCTGGGCAAGCGTCGGGGTCTCCAATTAGGTTGTGGAGATCGCCCCGAGCAATTTGACGGGTTCGGTGACCTCCCCCAAGGGTCGCCATTTGTACGGGTTCGGTGACCCCCCTCAAGGGTCCCTTAGTGGAATCACGGCATCTTGCATTGTGCGAGGGCGTGAGGAGATTACGGTGGCCCTAGTGGCTTCTTGGGGAGCATTGTGCCTCCACACCGCTCCAAACGGAGATTAGCATCCGCAAGGGTGTGAACTTCGGGATACATCATCGTCTCCGCGTACCTCGGTTATATATTACCCGAGCCCCTTTACTTATGCACTTTACTTTGTGATAGCCATATTGTTCTTTGTCATATATCTTGCTATCACATAGTTGCTTATCTTGCTTAGCATAAGTTGTTGGTGCACATAGGTGAGCCTAGTTGTTGTAGGTTTTGTGCTTGACAAATTAACCGCTAGGATTATTCTGCATTTGTTCAAGCCTAAACCGTAATTATTTTAAAGCGCCTATTCACCCCCCCCCCTGTAGGCGACATCCTCGATCTTCCAACCGGGATACCCAGTCCCATGATCCAAAAAGATCAAAGCAAATCAATATAATTAAACAAAACTCCCCTAGAGCTGTTGTTAGTTGGAGGCACTCATTGTTTCGAGCAAGCCATGGATTGATGCTTGTTGGTGGTGGGGGAGTATAAACTTTTACTATTCTGTTTGGGAACTTCCTATAATGCATGTAGTGTGGAAGATACAACCATCTCATAGTTGTTGCGTTGACAGTGAAAGTATGCCGCTCAAAATGTTATTCAATCTCTATTTTAAAATCGAGCTCTGGCACCTCTACAAATCCATGCTTCCCTCTGCGAAGGGCCTATCTATTTACTTTTATGTTGAGTCATCATCCCTCTTATTAAAAAGCACCCACTGGAGAGCACACTATCATTTGCATTCATTATTATTGGTTTATATTGGGTATGACTTGACTGGATCTCTTTTACCATGAATTACAATGTTTAGTCAGTCCTTGATCTTTAAAGGTGCTCTGCATTTATGTTTTGCGGTCTCAGAGGGCTAGCGAGATACCATTTTGTTATATCATGTTATGATTATTTTGAGAAAGTGTTGTCATCCGAGTTTTATTATTATGACTCGCTAGCTGATTATGCCATTGATATGAGTAATTGTGAGACCTAAGTGTTATTGTGAGTATGGTTAGTTTATAATACTTGCTGAAACTTCAATGCTGGCTTTACATATTTACAACAAAAAGAGCAAATAGAGTTTGTAAAAGTTTTTCTGTATCACTTTCAATTTATCAACTGAATTGCTTGAGGACAAGCAAAGGTTTAAGCTTGGGGGAGTTGATACGTCTCCAATGTATCTACTTTTCCAAACACTTTTGCCCTTGTTTTGGACTCTAACTTGCATGATTTGAATGAAACTAACTCGGACTAATGTTGCTTTCAGCAGAACTGCCATGATGTTGTTTTATGTGTAGAAAACAGAAGTTCTCGGAATGACCTGAAAATCTACGGAGGCAAGTTTTGGAAAATATAAAAAATTCTGGCGAAAGAATCAAGACCAGGGGGGCCCACACTCTGTCCACGAGGGTGGCGGGCGCGCCTACCCCCTGGGCGCGCCCCCCTATCTCGTGGGCCCCTGAGGCTCCACCGACCTCAACTCCAACTCCATATATTCTGTTTTGCAGAGAGAAAAATCAGGGAGAAAGTTTCATCGGGTTTTACGATACGGAGCCGCCGCCAAGCCCTAATCTCTCTCGGGAGGACTGATCTGGAGTCCGTTCGGGGCTCCGGAGAGGGGGATTCATCACCAATTTCATGATGCTCACCGCCGTGTGTGAGTAACTCCATCGTAGGCTTGCTGGACGGTGATGGGTTGGATGAGATTTACCATGTAATCAAGTTAGTTTTGTTAGGGTTTGATCCCTAGTATCCACTATGTTCTGAGATTGATGTTGCTATGGCTTTGCTATGCTTAATGCCTGTCACTAGGACCCGAGTGCCATGATTTCAGATCTGAACCTATTATGTTTTCATGAATATATGTGGGTTCTTGATCCTATCTTGCAAGTCTATAGTCACCTATTATGTGTTATGATCCGACAACCCCGAAGTGACAATAATCGGGATACTTCTCGGTGATGACCATAGTTTGAGGAGTTCATATATTCACTATGTGCTAATGCTTTGTTCCAGTTCTCTATTAAAAGGAGGCCTTAATATCCCTTAGTTTCCACTAGGACCCCACTGCCACGGGAGGGTAGGACAAAAGATGTCATGCAAGTTCTTTTCCGTAAGCACGTATGACTATATTCGGAATACATGCCTACATTACATTGATGAATTGGAGCTAGTTCTGTGTCACCCAATGTTATAGCTATTACATGAGGAATCGCACCCGACATAATTATCCATCACTGATCCAATGCCTATGAGCTTTTCACATATTGTGCTTCACTTATTTATTTTTCCGTTGCTACTGTTACAATTACTACAAAACTATTATCTTTACTTTTGCCACTGTTACCTTTATTATCATACCACTTTGCTACCAAATACTTTGCTGCAGATACTAAGTTATCTAGGTGTGGTTGAATTGACAGCTCAACTGCTAATACTCAAGTATATTCTTTGGCTCCCCTTAGGTCGAATCAATAAATTTGGGTTGAATACTTTACCCTCGAAAGTTGTTGCGATCCCCTACACTTGTGGGTTATCACTGGTATAGTCCATACACATGTGCCACTGCTTAATTTTCTTCAGCACAAGGACTGGGTTGGCCAACCATTCTGCAAATAATACTTCCGTGATGAAGCCGGCTGTGAGAGGCTGGGCTATCTCTTCTTCGACAACTCTTCTCTTCTCTTCCGACAGGCGGCACAAGGGCTCCCTGACCGGCTTGGCATCAGGTCGGACATGTAACTTGTGCTCGGCGAAATCCATCTGAACACCCGGCATGTCTTTGGGAGACCATGCAAAGATGTCCCGATTCTCATGGAGGAAATCGATGAGCTCGCTTTCCTATTTTCTGTCAAGGTTTGCACCTATGACAGCGTGCCTCTTCGGGTGCTCCGGGTCCAAGTGTATCTTCTTTGTTTCCTTCGCCGGCTTGAACAAGCCCTCAACTTCTGACTCCTTGGGGATGGGTGACATTTCCGGCTTCTTGCCTGCCATCGCCACAACCCGGTCAAGGAGCCGCTTCTCGGCTGCAATCACAAGGGACTCGGCCAGCCGGCTTCTATCTGCAGTGCAGGCGGACAACTTCTTGTAGTCTCCGACTATGGTCAGGATTCCCTTGGTACTCGGCATCTTCATCTTGAGGTAAGCATAGTGGGGGACCGTCATGAACTTGGCTAGGGCAGGCCGGCCAAGCAGCGCATGGTAGGGGCTCTCAACGTCCACCACTTCAAACCAAACTGGCTCACGGCGGAAATGATTCTTGTCTCCGAAGAGAACATCAATTTGGGTCTTGCCGATTGGTGAGCAGGAAAGGCCAGGGACTATGCCATGGAATACAGTCCGACTGGGGTGAAGCTTCTTCTGCTTGATTCCCCACTTCTCCATCGTGTCACAGTACAGGATATTGATGATGCTGCCGCCATCTTTTAGGACTCTAGAGAAACGAGCTGCCCGCCTCTCGGTTGCAAAGGTAGCATCTAGGACCAGGGCATAGGAACCAGGCGAGGGAATCACCTCCGGGTGGTCGGCCCTGCTCCAACTGATTGGCTTCTCCGACCAGTGCATGAATTCTGGAGTGTTTGATGCCAACTTCTTGCTGTTGCTGCCATCTGTTGCGCCTGTCATCGGCCACGCTAGTGAACACAACATAGGCTCCGTGCTCCTCAGCATACTCGTCTTGTATGGCTCCGACTGGCCGAGCCGCCGGCTACTGGGGCGGAGGAGGCGGCGGGTCGGCAGGCGGAGGAGGCAGGAGTCCATCTCCCTTGGCGATTCTGGTGAGCCAATGGCACTTTCGAGTGGTGTGATTGGATGGCTTAGCGCCACTATGGAACTTGCAGGGTGCATCAAGGGTATGCTCGTACGAGAAAGCGGGCAACCAGTTGGGTTCACCGCCCTTCTGATGCTTGGGCGCTGGCTGCCCTTCCGATTGCTGGTCTTCGACTGTCGCCACCTGCCGGCTGGTGGAAGCCGGCTAGGTGGCCTTGCGCTTGTTGTCGCTTGGTTGCTGTCGCCGATTGGTGTCACCAGCCAGAGTCCGAGGAGCCTGAGGGGCTACCTTGCTGAATGCATTAACTAGGATCTCCGCCTTCATGGAGGAGTCGGCCGTGGCGTGCTTGTCGGTGATGATTAGCAGTTCGTCGAGAGTCGCAGGCTCGTCGCAGAGAAGTCGGTGCTTGAGGAGGGTGCCTTCTCGGCACCCGGCGGTGAAGTACTCGATTGCCTGCACCTCGTGCACGCCTTCGCAGGAGTTGTGTAGCTCAGCCCAGGGCGTGAGATAGTCGCGAGTCGATTCGCTGGGCCCTTGGACGCACAAGGAGAGCTGTCGGGGCTTGGGAGGCCGCTTGTATGTGCTGGTGAAGTTGCGGATGAAGGCTTCAATGAAATCAACCCAGCTGTTGATGCTGCGGTGCTTCAGCCTGTTAAGCCACGTCCGGGTTGTGCCTTGAAGCATGAGCGGGACGTACTTCACAGCAACACGCTTATTGCTGTTCGCTATGCTGACGGTCGTGGAGTAGTCGACCAGTCAGTCCTCCGGCTTCATGGAGCCGGTGTACTTGGGCGTATCTCTTGGGAGTGTGAACCCTTTGGGGAAGGGCTCATCTCGTATTCGTGGGCCCAACGTGTCTTCTTTTTCTAGCGCCAGGGATCGGTTGAGGTGGTCGATCCGATGGCGGGCGCCGTTCTCTCCGACTCCCTCTCGGCGACCAGGGTGGTCGCTGAGTGTCGGATGCGTGACAGGCAGCGGAGTGGGATGCCTTTCTCCACGAGGTGGAGGGGGAGGCAGGTCGCCTTGCTGCTCCACTGCTCGAGGGTGGCCATCGGTGTCACGCTCAATGGAGAGGTGAGTCCGGCTGCGGCTGGCAGCCGGCTCATTGCCTCTTCTTCCGCGGGCGCCGCCAGTCGACGTCCGGGATGTCGCGCCATGGTCCTGGCGAAGGGGCGGCTCATCGTTCCGCCGGACGGGCTCTTCGGCACGGCAGTCGGCTTCGTGCTGCGCGGCGGCCGCGTCTAGGAGCTGCTGGACTCACTCTGTCAAGTGGCGACGCTCGTCGCCCTCATACTTGTTCAGCTCATCCGTTACCGCCTGGGCGGCCTCGATGTTCTCTGCAGGCGTGGAGTAGATGGGACAATCTGTCCCGAACATGCTGGCGATGGTCGCGCCACGCTGCCGGATCAAGTCGATGTGGCTGGGCCCCTTAGGAGCCGGCGTGCCACCGACAGCTCGGTCCATCTCACGCCGGTAGGCCTCCGGGAGGCGTCGCATGTTGGCCAGTCGGTTGGCGCTCTCGATAAGCTAGACCCGGTGTGCTTCCAGCATCTCGGCCTCTGCGCCTTCCGGGATGGGCATTGCCAAGTCTTGCAGCGCAGCATCGAGTGGGTCTCGGATGCCTCCATCCGAGTGCTCACTACTGTTCATGACAAGCACCTCCGTGATGGTGCTCTTGCCGCTGTGCTCGCGAGGAGGCGGCTCGTCGTAGACCACCACGTTGGTGGGGAACGCGTCAAGCAACGCCGTATCAGAGTAAACGATCATCGGGTCGGTGGAGCCAACGGACTCCAGGTCCACAGCAGGCTCACTAGTGACGTGAAGCTGATCGAGGAGGCCGACGAGGCGGCTCTCGGGGCAACCGGTGCCCGCGTCGAAGGCCGGCTCGTCGGAGAGGTGGATCTCGCTGACAAGGCCGGCGAGGCAGCTCACCCCGCAGGCGTGCAGCACGTCGATGCTGACATCGTCGGGTGTGCTGGGCTGGCTTCACTCGCCAGGAAGGAACAAGGTTCCCGTCCAGAGCAGGTCTCCGGAAGATGGTGCACCTCGCCCCATGGTGGGTGCCAAATGTCGGGGGTTGGGTGCGACATATGCCAATGGATGGCTTATCATGGTGGGTGCAAGTAGAACGTCGCTGGTGCCTGGAAGCGAGATAAGGCGTAGACACGAACGCTGGCGTACTTTACCCAGGTTCGGGGCTCTCCTAGGAGATAACACCCCTAGTCCTGCTCTACGGGGTCTCTGCATGATCACTAAGGCACAAGTGATACAATGGTGCTCCTTGAGCTGTGTGCTAGAGGTAGAAGGAGGCAGGGCTAGCTCTCCTCTTCCTCTAGGGTAGTGGCCAGTTCTAATGGAGTGGGAACCCTTTGCATGGGTGCCCTGGGGGGTTTATATAGGCCTACCCCCAGGGGTACACTCGTAATCTGGCCGGGTGCTGGACCCGGCTATCAGTGTCTCTGGTCGCCGGCTTCTCCACCGGCCGCTGGGGCCCGCCGACTGGTCTGGTACGGAGCCGACAGGCCTACTCCCACCGCTGGCGGGTCTGGTTGGTGGCTGATCACTGTAGCCATGCTACTAATGACGTAGGCTTGGTCAGCAGAGTGTGTCTACAGTCCTGCCGCCTGGTGTGATATCACTGTAGCCACACCACGTCTTATCGGGTTGATGGCGCATGGGCCCCGAGGGAGGAACTGGCCGCCTGATGGAGGCCGGCCTCCTTCAGGTCCGGCCGGTCTGGCTTCTGCCGTCTTCCAGGCTCTCGCTGCCTGGTAGGGCCCGCCGCCTGCAGGCCATACCGACGGGTCATCGTGGGGAACAGGACTCCACCTGTCAAGGGTGACGTCGAGGGGGGAGTGGCGACAGTGCTGCGTCGTGCGGAGATCTCCGCCTGTACGAGACACTGTAGCCATGCCAAGCCCAGGATTCAGGGGCGAGGGACTACAGTGTAGCCTCGCCCTGTCTTGTCCTCTTGACGAGGGGCGCAGACTCTGAGGGCGCTGGGTGGCCGTCTGCTAGATGCCGGCCTCTAGGGAGGCCGTCTGCTAGGAGCTTGGCCGTCTGCTGGTGCTTGGCCGTCTTCGGGCAGCCGGCCGTTGAACCAGCCGGCCACTGGAAGGCGGCGCTTCATTATAAGGTTTCATGGGGCGAAGCCAGCCCAAAGTCTTGACAGGTTCAGGGGCTCCGGTGAGGCTACCCGTGGCCCATTACTCCGACATTTTTGGAGCAATATCACTAAGCACTTGAGCAAATAATCCATTAAGCAACATCTGGATTTTTCTATTCCCGTGAAAAGCAAAGGAAGGAAAATCTTTACAAAGGAACACGTGAAGCCATTCCTCTGAGTCGAATGGCCTGGTAGAAAGTTTTTCCAAAGGAGCACAAGCATGTACGATTCCTTGAAAATTCCTACGAAGCGAACGCACCCTAGGTTCATGGTCTAGGAGCAGTAAAGTACATGTCCATCTTTGTGATATTCTCATATGAATAAGCATAATACTACGTACATAATCCCTCAATTATGTAGACAGGTCATCAAGTAATGGTTAGTAATTCATAATTCTGCTTCACCTTTCAGTTAATGATGCGCTTTTAAGTGTTTGTTGCCAAAGTGAGCATCAAATTGCAGGAATCTCAATCTTTTTTCGATTTTCTCGCAAGGTTCTTGTACAGCAGATATTTTTGCTTGGTCATAAATGAATTAGTTCCATGCTCTGAAAACAACAAAATGGAGCTAGGTGGAGGAACATCGGCATTGATGCCAAGATTATCTGACATCTTGCTGCAGTAGTGTCTTAATTCGATATGTTTACAGTTTTAAAATCAATGTTCATCAGCAGCCAGCCTTCTAACTAAAAAGTATTTTCGCAAGGGCTTCCCTGCACCGGTACGCTCTCGCTGGTACATGATTTGTTCAATTCATTTATATCCATTTATTTAATTCATTTATATCCATTTATAGCTCATAGCAATGCACAGGTGTTCTACTAGTTAAGTGTAGTAGACACCCCACTCAAAAATAAGTGTAGTACACAGTTCCTCGCCATCCGTCGGTGCAATGTCCGTTCATCTTGACTCCGACCGGGTCCCAAGTGCCTGCCGGGTTTTCTTCCGGGAGAGAGAGAGAGAGAGTGAGAGAAGGGTAGTCGAGCGATACGTACGGCGATCGTTATGCTAGGCGACGCTTCCGACCGGGAAGGAGGAGCTAAGAGCATCTCTAGCAGACCCCATAAAACACATGAAACTGTCAAATAATTATTGGTTTATAGTTTTAGGCAAAAAAAGTGACCCAAACAGAACCCGTAAATGACTTTGACCTGTAAACCAAACCTATGAAAATAAGGATTTCGGAGTCAACCCGCGGGTGTGCTACAAAAGACCGTTTGCGGGAGTCCAACTGCCATCGGAACCTTCATGGCTCGCTCCAGACGCTGCCCCATGAAAGTGCTAGTATTCGACTAGAGGGGGGTGAATAGGCGATTTTTATGGAAGTCTTCAAAGCAGGGGTGTTTTGAAGACAAACAATACAAATGAACCTATTGATATGCAGCGGAAGGTAGACTACACTAGACAAGCCATAGTCAAGTAAGCAATGTAGTGAAAATACGAAGAATATCAGCAACTAGGTAGTATGGATCAGGATGGAAGATAGTATGAAGCCAAAAAAACAACAGTCTTCACACAGTGAAGTCAATCAGATCAAGCAAGTGAGCAAAGACTTCACGAAGACAAACTGTAAGTAAGGTGAGAGAGGTAGGATAGAACCAATTGCTCGGAGAGGACAAGGGGTTTGTTCGACCAGTTCCAGTTGTTGTGACAACTGTACGTCTAGTTAGGGAGGCTGAGATTCAACTCAGAAGAATGTGTCTTCACCTTATTCCCCTTGAGCTAAGAACACTTATTCCTCGCCCAATCACTCTGGTAAGTCTTTAAGGGAGACTTCCAAACTTTCACAGACTTCGTTCACCGGCAATCCTCAATGACTCTTGGATGCTTAGAACGTGATGCCTAACCGGCTGGAGGATTCACAGTCCTCAAGTGTAATAAGTCTTTAGATCACGCGGACAGAAAGACTTCAGTGATGCCTAACACTCTTTGGCTCTGGGTGTTTTGGCCCTGTTCAAGAATTCATCCGATTAACCAGTTAACTTGCCGATTAATCCCTACTCGTAGGGTCACTGAGTAGCCGATTAACTGATTAATCGCCCGATTAATTGATTAAATGGCTGATTAACTTGCCGATTAGCCTATTAATCCCCTACTCGTCAGCCAACCGAGCATCTACCAGTTAACGATTTCCTCAACAATGGTTTTGGGCTTTGTCCTCGCAAGGATTCTCTCACAAAAGCTTCGGAGGTGGGTTGCTCTCAAATGACAAAAGCCATGCACTAACTCTGATCAGCCACCAATTTATGGTCTAGGGGGTGGGCTATTTTTAGCCAGGAGGCAACCCGACCTGATTTGTCCAAAATGACCCTGGGTCAGTAAGGAACTGACACATGTCCAACGGTCAGATCTCAAACACACGCGACAACTTAGCTTGGGCTACAAGCCAAGCTGACTCATCCAGCTCTGGATAAGATTTCCTCTCATTGTCTTTGCTCGAAGACATAGGATTTGGTTGAGCATCACATCAGTCACTCTGACTTTGTTCACTTGGACCCCACTTAACAGTACGGTGGTTCCTATGACTCAACAAATAAGAAAAGGAAACTACAAAACAACTATGTCTTCGCACTCCATAGTTTTCACGCGATGTCTTCTCTTGTCATAGTCTTCAATGTGAATGTCTTCACAGACCACCTTGTCTTCAATGTCTTCATACATTTTTAGGGGTCATCTCTGGTAGGTAAACCGAATCAATATGGGACTACTACCTGTGTTATCCTGCAATTCTCACAAACACATTAGTCCCTCAACCAAGTTTGTCGTCAATACTCCAAAACCAACTAGGGGTGGCACTAGATGCAGTTACACCCCATCCGTCCCCGGCCGCCGCTCTTCTCATCCTGGAAGCCACTCCATCCGTCCGGGTCGCCGCCCTGCCCATCGGGGAAGCCACCCCATCCGTCCGAGCCGCCGCCCTGCCCATCCCGGCCGCCGCCACGCCCCCTGTCTCCTCCACGATGCAGCGACCGGGGGCGTGTGGCCTCACCCCGCGCGCTCCAGCTCTACTGAGTCCCGCGCGGGGGGAGGCGGGGGAGTACGATGGACGAAAGTTGGGGAGGACGATGGGCGGAGACGGAGGACAGCTGGTGGCGGGAGAGAATGGTGGACAACGGTGAGAACGACGAGAGGAGAAAGAGTTTGTTCTGGGAAGGCAGAAGGAGCATACCAGGCGGCTGGGAATATTCGTTTTCGGCAGGGAAGGGTGGATATCCGATTTTAAGGGGCTCTGCTAGTGATGCTCAAAGTGCTTGGCAGTCAGCTGCTTCTCTCATGTACTAATACCGTGCACTACTCCTACATACGTATGTGACACTGCATGTCACATTACATACAATCTGTAGTATCTATCCTCACACCGGATGCACGTCAGAGTGCCGGAGGAGTTCTGACACGTACGTAAGCGAGAGACGTACATACGCATGCGCTGGTGCACGGATGGACGGGCGGATGTTACGGATAATTTTGTATGGACATCTATCTGTTTGGTACCACATATCAAAATATAAGATGCTTTTGTAAGCTATACGTAAGTGAGAAACTTCTTTCGTGCAGGTGTCGTCTCGCTCACCTGGAATGCGTGCATGCATATGGTCAACTCACGCACCGCGCAAGGAGACCAGCGGCGCGTGCACGTGCACATACGAAGGCAAACGGTCTATGGACGGCAGTAGACGTATCAGATAGCTCGGGAGGGACTGTGCATGCGCACGGCGCGAGATATATGTTGGTAGGCCAAACAAGATCGCGAGCACGGACGCACCGCGTGTCCGTCGAGAGCTGGGCCTGCTTCAGCCACAACGTCACTGCTAATGCCCCCTAAGAAGAACGGATACGGGGACAGAGACATGGGAATACGGGATACGACATTTTCCAAAAACAATCATTCGGGGATACAGCGGGGTATATAAGTATTTATAAATAATAAATATGAAAGTATTTAGAATAATAAATATGAATAAAGACTTAATGATATTTTTAGATGAGAATTTTTTAGTAGCGTTGTCTCCTTTCTGTTCATGAAAGACTAAGAGCAGTCCACTCAGAGCCCATGTAGCTCTCCGTCCACTAAGAGCCCATGTAAGGCCCAATTCCGGAAAACCCTACTAGTAGCGCTCCAGCCCGTTCCAGCCGTCCCTAACTTCCCATTCTCGTACTCCCTTTCTGTAGCCGCCAGTGAAGAAATGACAGTGCCGCATTCTAGTGCTCTTTGGCTGTGACGAATTCCAGAAGACCAGCATCATGAAAGCAATCCATAGCGTTTTCAAGACAGGGGAGCCCAGCCATAGCTTCACAATCACGGCGCATGTGAGGGAAGATTCTCTATTGGTTGTAGAAAACACAAGAGTAGTAGCTGCGCTGTTGATGGCTCCAGAAGCGATCTGAGGAGATCCTTGGCTTTGAGTAGGGATTCTTGTCAATGTCAAAGAAGGTGGTGTGTGCTCTAAAGCTATTGACACTGAAGGATCAAGGAGACATAGCAGCACCTAGAAGTCTTGGCTTAGGCTCCTGCACTTGTGGTCACTTCAGCACATGATAATCGTACTATGGTCCGGGACCAGTGGGAGGAACCAGGACAGGCCAGCGAACAGTGACCAACTCCATATCATGGTTGTAAGCCAACTCCATTGTGTGAGGCCTTGGGGGAGGAACAACACCGTCAGTGGGGACCGGCGTGTCAGAATCTTCAAGATTCTCATTGGCTTCAGGCACAGCATTGGCTTTAGGCTCCACATGATCTTCAGCCAAGACAGGGTCATTGGCTTCAGTAGTGTTTGTGGCAGCCTGATTGTTCTCAACCTCCATAGGGTCAATGACCAGAGGGTCTTGCATGATCACATTCTCCTCGAGAATGACTTGATCAGAGG
The DNA here is from genome assembly GCF_018294505.1 of Triticum aestivum. Classification (NCBI taxonomy): domain Eukaryota; kingdom Viridiplantae; phylum Streptophyta; class Magnoliopsida; order Poales; family Poaceae; genus Triticum; species Triticum aestivum. The sequence continues at coordinate 437,365,340 of NC_057807.1, read as the reverse complement.
CAGGGGGTGTGGCAACTCTCTCTTCTCTTCTTTCTCTATCTTCTTCATCGGCGGATGCAGCCAGAATGTCTTCAGCAGCTTTGGCTTCAGACTCAGGAACCATCGCAGAAGGATTCTCTTCAGGGAACACTTGACGTGCCACTGAGCTGGATTGTTGCGAATCTTCTTCTGGGATGGTTAACATGGAGACCGATGGCCTGAGTCCTTTGCGAAGCCGTTGGAACACAGGCGACGCCTTTGGCGATGGAGTGGTCTCCATGAAGTCCTTATCATTCACCATTGGATTGGTGACTTGCGCTAGTGGAGTGCAGGGTGTTTAATCACGTACTGGGGTTTCTTCTTGCGGGCGCTCAGCCCATGAATCATCCTGAGCAATTGGCATCAATGGACGACCAATGTTGATGTATTCGTTGCTCGTCAGAGCAGGCGATGATACCAACGAATGCTCGATTTGAGGAAGGACTTCATCGTCAACAACATTGTCTTCATGACCAATGTCTTCAGGTGTGTTGGGGTCAACAGCTGGAACTTGCTCTTCTTCATGACCCTCTATGGAAGAAGGCTGGTGGAGTACAACTCGACGTTCTTAGTTTGTGGCAGCAGAGGGAGCAACTGAGATGGGTTCAACAATGAGTGGTTGAGAGGCTGCAGCACACTCTTTCTTTGAAGACTTAGTTCCCTTAGTCTTCAGCTTCTTCTTGGAAGGAGTATCATCAGATACATCCTTGTACTTGCGTTTCTTGGCTTTAGCTTTAGCCGCTCTTGTCTTCTTCAGTTCAGAAGCTACTAAGGGGACCTTAGGCTTCAAGCCTGTCATACTGGCAGGGAAGACAATGCGAGGTTCTTCCTGCCTTGCTGCAGTGTGGGTCTTAGCAGACTTCTTCTTCTTGGTAGCCATCCTAGGAACAATGCAAGGCCGCCCAAGAGCTTTTCGCTTCTCAGCTTCATTGTGTGCTTGAACACATTTCTTAGCGAGATACTTCATGTGTTGCTTTGAGCCTTTAGCTTCAATGCGTTTCTTGTGGAACTCCTCCTTGAGGCATGTAGCATCTTCTTGAAGATTTGAACATCAGCCACGCTGAGCTTGGCCATGTTCTTCTTGAAGTGAGCCTTCTCATAATCAATCTTGTTCTTCAGCTCGACAATCTTCTGAGCCAAGGCCAGTTCACCAGCAATGGCACCATGGAAGATGACGCTGATGTCCATAGGGAGCTAAAGATCATCAATACTAATGTCCTGATTGTCAAACCACTCACCGATGAAGTTATTCAGAATATCAACATCAAAGAGGGGCAGATCATCGAAGATTTCAGCTTCTTGCTTGCTCTTGATGAGCATTTCCAGAGCATCATCAGTAAGATCTTCATCATTGGACAGATCAATGGCTTCATCTTCGTTGTGTAGCACAACAAATGTTGTCAGTGGTTGCCCAGTGGCCTTCTTGGGTAATGGCTTCTTGGCCCTCTTGGACACGCGAGATAAGTCTTCAGACTGCACACTGGATTCAGGCGGTGCAATCTTCAGAGGCTTCCTCGTTAAAGCTTTTGGTGAAGAAGATGGCTTTGAAGCTTTTGCCTTCTTCTTCTACTTTTCTTTGGGAGGTGAGGGAGCAGCTTCAGTATCAGCATCACCATCAGATTGCTCCACTGCTGCTCTCTGAGCAGCAACGTGAGACAAAAGCTTATTAAAATCGGCAAAGGGGCCAATTCTGTTCTCATTGGCTTCACGTGTCCCATCAGATCTGGGAGCATAGGGGCCACGGTTGAAGTTGAGGCCATAGTCCTTTTTGTTCTGGGCAGCTGAATCTTTGGCAAACTGAAAGTTGCGTTTGAAGAGATTGTCATCACGACACTATAATAGAGATGATGAGTTGGCATTTTCAGGTTGCGGTCCTCTGACCATGCAAGGATAGAATTCTTGCGCAATGGCTCCAGCCTTGCTCTTCGGCACCAAGCCACGATACAGATAGTCTCCCCACGGGTGCTTGATGGCGTTCTTCTCAGTGTATTCAGGCATGATGAATCTGTACCTGAACCATTCCTCAACCCAATATCTTCGGATCCACTGAATCCATTTCTTGCCCTGGTTGTAGTTTTCGTCGGGGTCTGACTTGTATTGCTCATACAAGGCAGGAGGCAGATCAAGTGCTGTGTTGCAACGGCGTTGCCTGCCACCCTTCCGAGCAGACTTTTTTGAAGCCATAATATTCAAGCTGATTGGCTTAAGTACAGTGAATGGCTTCCGTCTGATTGGCTTCAGACAAGAACTGGCTTCAGGTGATTCAACATGACGCTGCAAGTATTCTGCAAATGAATGCAGCCTATGAGAACCAAGGGATTATCCCACGGACATGTACCTGTGACAACATTAGAGATGCGAGGGAAGGGGAAGAGGTCATATGCATTCTTAGAAGATTTTGAAGATAAATCAGTTTAGAAGACATTGACCTCATAGTGCGAAGACATTCACTTATTTGGAGAGAGTTGGTTCTAGATTTGTACGAGTCCATGAATAGGTACAAGTGAGGAATCTAACTAGTTATGAAGCATAATTGAATATACTTAGCATGGTATGAGATGCAGAAGAGAATAAATCCAGATTTGGAAGTGTAGAAACCACTTTTGGTTGAAGTGGACGGATTTGAAAGATTAAAAGGCAATAAAAAAGTAAGATTTATTTACCCCAGACGAACTGCTAGACAGGCTGGAAGAGAAGTCGAGCAGTTCAATCTCCCGCGCCCTAACTTGGCGGCAGAAGACACCTACGGCAGCGGCAGAGAAGACGATGTCAGTGGCCGGCGTGAGGACGGCGTCGAAGAGGTCGCGACAGCTAAGCGCTTCGTCTCCGGCATCGACGCGAGCTAGCAGAGGTGCTAGGGTTTGTGCGAGGTGGCGAGGTGGAAGAAGGGATAATGACCGCACAGGTGTGTATTTATAAGAAGGAGGAGGGCAGTGCAGCGCAATTACATAGGTGCCCCTCGCAGTTCACCTCTGAGATACATGTGGCATGCATGCAACTCACTGAGAGTTATTCCATGTTCCCATGCACGCCTGGATTGTCGGGTGGTCGTTCCGGCTTCTCCGGTTTTCAGGCAATAAGGATGCAACATTAAAACAGATTAAATGTTTGTTAGATTACCCTCTGCTGACAAGGACTCAGAGAAGAAAATCGACAGGTTTCAATAGAATGCATATGATTTGGACAGATAGAGTTGAGGAAGAAGCACAGAATAGGTTAGGGTCCGATCACATTCACTTAGATCAATAAAGATTCAAGAGTGAAGACATAGCTATAAGTGAATGCTGTTGAGTTGGTTCATATATATTTGTCTTCAACATTTCGAAGATAAATTATGAAGACAAATCAATGTTGAAGACAATCCAAATGCAAAGACTATGCACCTATAATGCCTAGAGAGACACTTCAATAAGAATTTGGTGGTGGCGTTACCCACCGTATAGGAAATATTAGACCCAGACACGGCGCACAATTATCGTGGCGCTCCGAAGTCAAATTCCACATTAATGTATTCACACTCAGAGGGTAAGTCTTCATTGATTGAAGATATATGTTACTTCGTCTGTTGCACATCTAAGTCGTGAACATGCATGAGCATTAGGATGTGTGTCCATTCACAGGACATTTGAGGATTCTAAGATATTTAGCTCACACCGCAACTTGCAAAACCTTTTCTCATCCAAGGACTTAGTTAAGATATCTGCCAATTGCTCTTCAGTGTTGACGTGAATGATATCAATGGCTTCCTTGGTGACATGATCTCTGAGAAAGTGATGACGGATCTGAATGTGGTTTGTCTTCGAGTGCTGAACTGGATTCTTGGAAAGCTTGATGGCACTTTCATTGTCGTAGAAGAGTGGTACATTCTTCGCGTTGATGCCATAGTCCTTGAGAGTTTGCTTCATCCATAGAAGCTGAGCACAGCACGATCCAGCAGCAATGTATTCAGATTCAGCAGTGGAGAGTGGCACACATTTCTGCTTCTTTGAAGACCAATGCTACCACTTGAGCACTGCGTTGGATTTCCCCGAAGAGGAGAGGATGATGCAGCAAAGTAGCGTAAGTATTTCCCTCAGTTTTTGAGAACCAAGGTATCAATCCAGTAGGAGACCACGCACAAGTCCCTCGTACCTACACAAAACGATAGCTACTCGCAACCAACGCGATCAGGGGTTGTCAATCCCTTCACGGTCACTTACGAGGGTGAGATCTGATAGAGATGATAAATAATATTTTTGGTATTTTTGGTATAGAGATGCAAAGTGAAAAGTAAAAGGCAAAGTAAAAACAAAGCAAATAATAAAGTGATGGAGATTGATATGATGAGAATAGACCTGGGGGCCATAGGTTTCACTAGTGGCTTCTCTCAAGAGCATAAGTATTCTACGGTGGGTGAACAAATTACTGTTGAGCAATTTACAGAATTGAGCATAGTAATGAGTATATCTAGGTATGATCATGTATATAGGCATCACATCCGAGACAAGTAGATCGAAACGATTCTGCATCTACTACTATTACTCCACTCATCGACCGCTATCCAGCATGCATCTAGAGTATTAAGTTAAAAATAGAGTAACGCCTTAAGCAAGATGACATGATGTCGAGGGATAAATTCATGCAATATGATAAAAAAAACATCTTGTTATCCTCGATGGCAACAATTCAATACGTGCCTTGCTGCCCCTGCTGTCACTGGGAAAGGACACCGCAAGATTGAACCTAAAGGTAAGCACTTCTCCCATTGCAAGAACTACCAATCTAGTTGGCCAAACCAAAAAGATAATTCGAAGAGACTTGCAAAGATAACTCAATCATACATAAAAGAATTCAGAGAAGATTCAAATATTATTCATAGATAAGCTGGATCATAAACCCACAATTCATCGGTCTCAACAAACACACCGCAAAAAGAAGATTACATCGAATAGATCTCCACAAGAGAGGGGGAGAACATTGTATTGAGATCCAAAAAGAGAGAAGAAGCCATCTAGCTACTAGCTATGGACCCGAAGGTCTGAAGTAAACTACTCACACTTCATCGGAGGGGCTATGGTGTTGATGTAGAAGCCCTCCGTGGTGGATGCCCCCTCCGGCGGAGCTCCGGAACAGGCCCCAAGATGGGATCTCGTGGATATAGAAATTTGCGGCGGTGGAATTAGCTTTTTGGATACATATTTGATCTGTCGGGGGTACGTAGGTATATATAGGAGGAAGGAGTCATGACCGACTCTTCTGCTTCTTGGAGTAGGGTCCAAGCCTCCTGGATCACGTTCGGTGAGAAAATCACGTTCCCGAAGGTTTCATTCCGTTTGGACTCCGTTTGATATTCCGTTTCTTCGAAACACTGAAATAGGCAAAAAACAGCAATTCTGGGCTGGGTCTCCGGTTAATAGGTTAGTCCCAAAAATAAAATAAAAGTGGAAAATAAAGCCCAATATAGTCCAAAACAGTAGCTAAAGTAGCATGGAGCAATCAAAAGTTATAGATACATTGGAGACGTATCAACCAACAGACAAGTGATCGACCGAGAAAGTGACATGTTCCTGAGGTGGATTTGCGATCAACTTTGTCACCAACATAATCAGCATCAGAATACCCAATCAGATCAAATGTTGAGCCCTTTGGATACCATATCCTATCATTGGGGTGTAAGCCAAATATCAAAGTATTCGCTTCACCGCTAGGTGATGCGACTCCTTTGGTGCCGCTTGGAATCGGGCACACATGCAAACGCTAGCATTATATCTGGCCTAGATGCACATAAGTAAAGTAAAGAACCAATCATGGAGCGGTATACCTTTTGATCAAACTATTTACCATTGTCGTCAGGACCCAGATGACTTTTGGTTGGCAGTGGTGTCGTGTATCCTTTGCAGTCTTGCATTCCAAACTTCTTCAGGCAATCTTTGTGGTATTTATCTTGTGATATGAAGATGAAATTTCTCTGATGACGGATTTGAAGACCAAGGAAGAACTTCAGCTCACCCATCACGGACATCTGATATTGCTCTTGCATCATGTGCCCAAACTCATCACTGTATCTCTTGTTAGTGCAGCCGAAGATAATGTCATCCACGTAGATTTTGCGCACAAACAGTTCACCGTCATATGACTTTGTGAAGAGTGTTGGATCTAGAGAACCAGGTTTGAAGCCTTTGCTCTTCAGGAAGTCTTTGAGCGTGTCATACCAAGCGCGAGGAGCTTGTTTGAGGCCATGCAGTGCCTTGTTGAGCTTGTACACCATATCAGGATGTTTTGGATCTTCAAAGCCAGGTGGTTGTGCAACATACACTTCTTCTTCAATCTTGCCATTGAGAAAGGCACTCTTCACATCCATTTGGTACAGAAGGATGTTGTGATGGTTGGCATAGGCTAGCAGTATCTGAATGGCTTCAAGTCTAGCCACGGGAGCAAATGTTTCATCAAAGTCAATTCCTTCTATTTGAGTGTAACCTTGAGCAACCAGACGAGCCTTGTTTCTGAAAACTTGTGTTGGGGAACGTAGTAATTTCAGAAAAATTCCTACGCACACGCAAGATCATGGTGATGCGTAGCAACGAGAGAGGACAGTGTCATCCACGTACCCTCGTAGACCGTAAGCGGAAGCGTTATGACAACGCGGTTGATGTAGTTGTACGTCTTCACGATCGACCGATCCTAGTACCGAACGTACGACACCTCCGCGATCTACACAAGTTCAGCTTGGTGACGTCCCACGAACTCATGATCTAGTAGAGCTTCGAGGGAGAGTTCCGTCAGTAGGACGGCGTGATGACAGTGTTGATGAAGCTACCGACGCAGGGCTTCGCCTAAGCATCGCTATGACATGACCAGGTGTATTATGGTGGAGGGGGCACCGCACACGGCTAAAGATCAATGATCAACTTGTGTGTCTTGGGGTGCCCCCCCCCCCCGCCCCGTATATAGAGGAGCTAGGGGCAGACGGCCGGCCAGGAGGAGGGTGCGCCAAGGGGGGAGTCCTACTCCCACCGGGAGTAGGACTCCTCCTTTCCTAGTAGGAGTAGGAGAATGGGGGAGGAAAAGGGGGGCGCTGCCCCCCTCCTTGTCCAATTTGGACTAGAGGAGGCGGGGGCGGGGGCCTTACCTTGGCCGCTCCTCCTCTTCTCCACTAAGGCCCAATAGGCCCATTATACTCCCAGGGGGGTTCCGGTACCCCCCCCCGGTACTCCGGTATATGTCCGAACTTGCCCGGAACACTTCCGAAGTCCAAACATAGTCATCCAATATATCGATATTTATGTATCGACCATTTCGAGACTCCTCGTCATGTCCGTGATCATATCCGGGACTCCGAACTACCTTTTGTACATCAAAACACATAAACTCATAATACCTATCATCATCGAACGTTAAGCGTGCGGACCCTACGGGTTCGAGAACTATGTAGACATGACTGAGACACATCTCCAGTTAATAACCAATAGCATGGATGCTCATATTGGCTCCTACATATTCTATGAAGATCTTTATCGGTCAAACCGCATAACAACATACGTTGTTCCCTTTGTCATCGGTATGTTACTTGCCCGAGATTCGATCATCGGTATCTCAATACCTAGGTCAATCTCGTTACCAGCAAGTCTCTTTACTCGTTCCATAATGCATCACCCCGCAACTAACTCATTAGTCACATTGCTTGCAAGGCTTATAGTGATGTGCATTACCGAGAGGGCCCAGAGATACCTCTCCGACAATCGGAGTGACAAATCCTAATCGATCTATGCCAACTCAACAAGTACCATCAGAGACACCTGTAGAGCACCTTTATAATCACCCAGTTACATTGTGACGTTTGGTAGCACACAAAGTGTTCCTCCGGTAATCGGGAGTTGCATAATCTCATTGTCATTGGAACATGTATAAGTCATGAAGAAAGCAATAGCAGTAAACTAAAACAATCAAGTGCTAAGCTAATGGAATGGGTCAAGTCAATAACATCATTATCCCAATGATGTGATCTCGTTTATCAAATGACAACTCATGTCTATGGTTAAACCTTAACCATCTTTGATCAATGAGCTAGTCTAGTAGAGGCATACTAGTGACACTATGTTTGTCTATGTATTCACACATGTATTATGTTTCCGGTTAATACAATTCTAGCATGAATAATAAACATTTATCATGAAATAAGGAAATAAATAATAACTTTATTATTGCCTCTAGTGCATATTTCCTTCAGTCTCCCACTTGCACTAGAGTTAATAATCTAGATTACACGGTAATGATTCTAACACCCATGGATTCTTGGTGCTGATCATGTTTTGCTCGTGAAAGAGGCTTAGTCAACGGGTCTGCAATATTCAGATCTGTATGTATCTTGCAAATCTCTATGTCTCCCACCTGGACTTGGTCACGGATGGAATTGAAGCATCTCTTGATGTGCTTGGTTCTCTTGTGAAATCTGGGTTCCTTTGCCAAGGCAATTGCACCAGTATTGTCACAAAAGATTTTCATTGGACCCGATGCACTAGGTATGTCACCTTGATCGGATATGAACTCCTTCATTTGCTGCTTCTGAAGCAGCTATGTACTCCGCTTCACACATAGATCCCGCCACAACGGTTTGTTTAGAACTGCACCAACTGACAGCTCCACCGTTCAATATAAACACATATCCGGTCTGCGATTTAGAATCGTCTGGATCAGTGTCAACGCTTGCATTGACGTAACCATTTATGACGAGCTCTTTGGCACCTCCATAAACGAGAAACATATCCTTAGTCCTTTTCAGGTATTTCAGGATGTTCTTGACCGTTGTCCAGTGATCCACTCCTGGATTACTTTGGTACCTCCCTGCTAAAATAATAGCAAGGCACACATCAGGTCTGATACACAACATTGCATACATGATAGAGCCTATGGCTGAAGCATAGGGAACCTTTTTCATTTTCTCTCTATCTTCTGCAGTGGTCGGGCATTGAGTCTGACTCAACTTCACACCTTGTAACATAGGCAAGAACCCTCTCTTTGCTTGATCCATTTTGAAATTTTTCAAAACTTTATCAAGGTATGTGCTTTGTGAAAGTCCAATTAAGCGTCTTGATCTATCTCTATAAATCTTGATGCCCAATATATAAGCAGCTTCACCGAGGTCTTTCAATGAAAAACTCTTATTCAAGTATCCTTTTATGCTATCTAGAAATTCTATATCATTTCCAATCAATAATATGTCATCTACATATAGTATTAGAAATGCTACAGAGCTCCCACTCACTTTCTTGTAAATACAGGCTTCTCCAAAAGTCTGTATAAAACTATATTTTGATCACACTATCAAAACATTTATTCCAACTCCGAGAGGCTTGCACCAGTCCATAAATGGATCACTGGATCTTGCACACTTTGTTAGCACCTTTTGGATCGACAAAACCTTCTGGTTGCATCATATACAACTCTTCTTCCAGAAATCCATTCAGGAATGCAGTTTTGACATCCATTTGCCAAATTTCATAATCATAAAATGCGGCAATTGCTAACATGATTCGGACAGACTTAAGAATCGCTACTGGTGAGAAAGTCTCATCGTAGTCAACTCCTTGAACTTGTCAAAAACCTTTCGCAACAAGTCGAGCTTTATAGACAGTAACATTACCGACAGTGTCAGTCTTCTTCGTGAAGATCCATTTATTCTCGATGGCTTGCCGATCATCAGGCAAGTCAACCAAAGTCCACACTTTGTTCTCATACATGGATCCCATCTCAGATTTCATGGCCTCAAGCCATTTTGCGGAATCTGGGCTCATCATCACTCCCACATAGTTTGTAGGTTCACCATTGTCAAGTAACATGACCTCCAGAATTGGATTACAGTACCACTCTGGTGCGGATCTTATTCTGGTTGACCTACGAGGTTCGGTAGTAACTTGATCTGAAGTTTCTTGATCAATATCATTAGCCTCCTCACTAATTGGTGTAGGTGTCACAGAAACCGGTTTCTGTGATGAACTACTTTCCAATAAGGGAGCAGGTACAGTTACCTCATCAAGTTCTACTTTACACCCACTCACTTCTTTCGAGAGAAACTCCTTCTCTAGAAAGGATCCATTTTTAGCAACGAATGTCTTGCCTTCGGATCTGTGATAGAAGGTGTACCCAACAGTCTCCTTTGGGTATCCTATGAAGACACATTTCTCCGATTTGGGTTCGAGCTTATTAGGTTTAAGCTTTTTCACATAAGCATCACACCCCAAACTTTAAGAAACGACAACTTTGGTTTCTTTCCAAACCACGGTTCATAAGGCGTCATCTCAACGGATTTAGATGGTGCCCTATTTAATGTGAATGCAGCCGTCTCTAAAGCATAACCCCAAAACGATAGCGGTAAATCAGTAAGAGACATCATAGATCGCACCATATCTAATAAAGTGTGGTTACGACGTTCGGATACACCATTACGTTGTGGTGTTCCGGGTGGCGTGAGTTGCGAAACTATTCCACATTGTTTCAAATGAAGACCAAACTCATAACTCAAATATTCTCCTCCACGATCAGATCATAGAAACTTTGTTTTCTTGTTACGATGATTTTCTACTTTTGAACTTTTCAAATGTTTCAGACTTATGTTTCATTAAGTAGATATACCCATATCTGCTCAAATTATCTGTGAAGATGAGAAAATAACGATACCCGCCGCGAGCCTCAATATTCATTGGACCACATACATTAGTATGTATGATTTCCAATAAATCTGTTGCTCGCTCCATTGTTCCGGAGAACGGCGTTTTAGTCATCTTGCCCATCAGGCATGGTTCGCAAGTACTAAGTGATTCATAATCAAGTGATTCCAAAAGTCCATCAGTTTGGAGTTTCTTCATGCGCTTTACACCAATATGACCTAAACGGCAGTGCCACAAATAAGTTGCACTATCATTATCAACTTTGCATCTTTTGGCTTCAACATTATGAATATGTGTATCACTACAATCGAGATTCAACAAAAATAGACCACTCTTCAAGGGTGCATGACCATAAAAGATATTACTCATATAAATAGAACAACCATTATTCTCATATTTAAATGAATAACCGTCTCGCATCAAACAAGATCCAGATATAATGTTCATGCTTAACACTGGCACCAAATAACAATTATTCAGGTCTAAAACTAATCATGAATGTAGATGTAGAGGTAGCATGTCGACCGCGATCATATCGACTTTGGAACCATTCCCACGCGCATCGTCACCTCGTCCTTAGCCAATCTTCGCTTAATCCATACTCCCTGTTTCGAGTTGCAAATATTAGCAATAGAACCAGTATCAAATACCCAGGTGCTACTGTGAGCTTTAGTAAGGTACACATCAATAACATGTATATCACATATACCTTTGTTCACCTTGCCATCCTTCTTATCCGCCAAATACTTGGGGCAGTTCCGCTTCCAGTGACCAGTCCCTTTGCAGTAGAAGTACTCAGTTTCAGGCATAGGTCCAGACTTGGGTTTCTTCTCCTGAGCAGCAACTTGTTTGCCATTCTTCTTGAAGTTCCCCTTCTTCTTCCCTTTACCCTTTTTCTTGAAACTGGTGGTCTTGTTGACCATCAACACTTGATGCTCCTTCTTGATTTCTACCTCCGCAGCCTTTAGCATCGCGAAGAGCTCGGGAATTGTCTTTTCCATCCCTTGCATATTATAGTTCATCACGAAGCTCTTTTAGCTTGGTGGCAGTGATTGAAGAATTCTGTCAATGACACTATCATCAGGAAGATTAACTCCTAGTTGAATCAAGTGATTATTATACCCAGACATTTTGAGTATATGTTCACCGACAGAACTATTCTCCTCCATTTTGCAGCTATAGAACTTATTGGAGACTTCATATCTCTCAATCCGGGCATTTGCTTGAAATATTAACTTCAACTCCTGAAACATCTCATATGCTCCATGACGTTCAAAACATTGTTGAAGTCCCGGTTCTAAGCAGTAAAGCATGGCACACTGAACTATCGAGTAGTCATCAGCTTTGCTCTACCAGACGTTCACAACGTCCAGTGTTGCTCCTGCAGCGGGTCTTGCACCTAGCAGTGCTTCTAGGACGTAATTCTTCTGTGCAACAATGAGGATAATCCTCAAGTTACGGACCCAGTCCGTGTAATTGCTACCATCATCTTTCAACTTAGCTTTCTCAAGGAACGCATTAAAATTCAACGGAACAATAGCATGGGCCATCTATCTACAACAACATAGACAAGCAAAATACTGTCATGTACTAAGTTCATGATAAATTAAAGTTCAATTAATCAAATTACTAAAGAACTCCCATTTAAACAGACATCCCTCTAATCATCTAAGTGATCACGTGATCCAAATCAACTAAACCAGTTCCGATCATCACGTGAAATGGAGTAGTTTTCCATGGTGAACATCACTATGTTGATCATATGTACTATATGATTCACACTCGACCTTTCGGTCTCAGTGTTCCGAGGCCATATCTGCATATGCTAGGCTCGTCAAGTTTAACCCGAGTATTTCTGCGTGTGCAAAACTGGCTTGCACCTATTGTATGTGAACGTAGAGCTTATCACACCCGATCATCACGTGGTGTCTCAGCACGACGAACTTTGGCAACGGTGCATACTCTGGGAGAACACTTATACCTTGAAATTTAGTGAGAGATCATCTTATAATGCTACCGTCAATCAAAGCAAAATAAGATGCATAAAAGATAAACATCACATGCAATCAATATAAGTGATATGATATGGCCATCATCATCTTGTGCCTTTGATCTCCATCTCCAAAGCACCGTCATGATCACCATCATCACCGGCGCGACACCTTGATCTCCATCGTAGCATCGTTGTCGTCTCGCCAACTATTGCTTCTACGACTATGGCTACCGCTTAGTGATAAAGTAAAGCAATTACAGGGTGATTGCATTGCATACAATAAAGCGACAATCATATGGCTCCTGCCAGTTGTCGATAACTCTGTTACAAAACATGATCATCTCATACAATAAAATTTAGCATCATGTTTTGACCATATCACATCACAACATGCCCTGCAAAAACAAGTTAGATGTCCTCTACTTTGTTGTTGCAAGTTTTACGTGGCTGCTACGGGCTGAGCAAGAACCATTCTTACCTACGCATCAAAACCACAATGATATTTCGTCAAGTTAGTGTTGTTTTAACCTTCAACAAGGACCGAGCATAGCCACACTCGATTCAACTAAAGTTGGAGAAACTGACACCCGCCAGCCACCTATGTGCAAAGCACGTCGGTAGAACCAGCCCCGTGTAAGCGTACGCGTAATGTCGGTCCGGGCCGCTTCATCCAACAATACCGCTGAATCAAAGTATGACATGATGGTAAGCAGTATGACTTTCATCGACCACAACTCACTTGTGTTCTACTCGTGCATATAACATCTATGCATAAACCAGGCTCGGATGCCACTGTTGGGGAACGTAGTAGTTTTAAAAAAATTCCTACGCACACGCAAGATCATGGTGATGCATAGCAACAAGAGGGGAGAGTATTGTCCACGTACCCTCGTATACCATAAGCGGAAGTGTTATGACAACACGGTTGATGTAGTCGTACGTCTTCACGATTGACCGATCCTAGTACCGAACGTATGGCACCTCCGCGATCTGCACATGTTCAGCTCGGTGACGTCCCACGAACTCACAATCTAGTAGAGCTTCGAGGGAGAGTTCCGTCAGCACAACGGCGTGATGACGGTGTTGATGAAGCTACCGACGCAGGGCTTCGCCTAAGCACCCCTACGATATGACTGAGGTGGATTATGGTGGAGGGGGGCACCGCACACGGCTAAAGATCAATGATCAACTTGTGTGTCTTGGGGTGCCCCCGCCCCATATATAAAGGAGCTAGGGGGAGGCGGCCGGCCAGGAGGACGGTGCGCCAAGGGGGGAGTCCTACTCCCACCGGGAGTAGGACTCCTCCGTTCCTAGTAGGAGTAGGAGAAGGGGGAAGGAGGAGAGAGGGCGAAGGAAAAGGGGGCGCCCCCCTCCTTGTCCAATTCCTACTAGAGGGGGAGGGGGGGCGCGGCCTTGCCTTGGCTACCCCTCCTCTTCTCCACTAAGGCCCAATACGCCCATTATACTCCCCGGGGGGTTCCGGTAACCCCTCGGTACTCCGGTATATGTCCGAACTTGCCCGGAACACTTCCAAAGTCCAAACATACTCATCCAATATATCGATCTTTATGTCTCAACCATTTCGAGACTCCTCGTCATGTCCGTGATCATATCCGGGACTCCGAACTACCTCCGGTACATCAAAACACATAAACTCATAATACCAATCATCACCGAATGTTAAGCATGCGAACCCTACGGGTTCGAGAACTATGTAGACATGACCGAGACACGTCTCCGGTTAATAACCAATAGCGGAACCTGGATGCTCATATTGGCTCCTACATATTCTATGAAGATCTTTATCGGTTAAACCGCATAACAACATACATTGTTCCCTTTCTCATTGGTATGTTACTTGCCCGAGATTCGATCGTTGGTATCTCAATACCTAGCTCAATATCGTTACCGCAAGTCTCTTTACTCGTTCTGTAATGCATCATCCCGGAACTAACTCATTAGTCACATTGCTTGCAAGGCTTATAGTGATGTGCATTACCGAGAGGGCCCAGAGATACCTCTCCAACAATCGGAGTGACAAATCCTAATCTTGATCTATGCCAACTCAACAAGTACCATCGAAGACACCTGTAGAGCACCTTTATAATCACTCAGTTACATTGTGACATTTGGTAGCACACAAAGTGTTCCTCCGGTAATCAGGAGTTGCATATCTCATAGTCATATGAACATGTATAAGTCATGAAGAAAGCAATAGTAGTAAACTAAAACGATCAAGTGCTAAGCTAATGGAATGGGCCAAGTCAATCACATCATTCTCCCAATGATGTGATCCCGTTTATCAAATGACAACTCATGTCTATGGTTAGGAAACCTTAACCATCTTTGATCAACGAGCTAGTCTAGTAGAGGCATACTAGTGACACTATGTTTGTCTATGTATTCACACATGTATTATGTTTCCAATTAATACAATTCTAGCATGAATAATAAACATTTATCATGAAATAAGGAAATAAATAGTAACTTTATTATTTCCTCTAGGGCATATTTCCTTCAACTTGACCATGCTCATCTTGTTTGTTGTGATAGATCCATTTGGTGCCAATGATATTGTGCTTGCGAGGATCGGGACGCTTGACCAGTTCCCAGGCATTGTTCAGTTCGAACTGATGAAGCTCATCTTGCATAGCTTGAATCCATTTAGGTTCCATAAAGGCTTCAACAACTTTCTTGGGTTCAGATATAAAGACAAATGCAAAGTGCCCACAGAAATTTGCTAGTTGTGTTGCTCTTAAACGAGTGAGTGGACCAGGTGCATTGATGCTATCAATTATCTTCTCAATATGTACTTAATTTGCAACACGGGGATGGACTGGACGAAGATTTTTCCCTTGCAGATCATTGTCTTCAGCCTCAGCATTGACTTCAGGTTGAGCATTGTCTTCAGGTTGACTTGGTGTAATGATGAGGTCGTCTTCAGCCTGAGCTTCCGAAGGTATGATTTCTCCAGTACCCATAAGCTTGATAGATTCACTAGGAGGGACTTCATCTAGCACATTTGGTGGGTGCTCTCTTTGCGAGCCGTTAGTCTCATCAAACCGCACATCCACAGTTTCAACCACTTTATAGTGAAAGAGGTTGAAGACTCTGTAGGAGTGCGAATCCTTTCTGTATCCAAGCATAAAACCTTCATGTACTTTCGGTGCAAATTTTGAAGTGTGATGTGGATCCTTGATCCAGCACCTGGCACCAAATACTCGAAAGTAACTGAGGTTTGGCTTCTTACCAGTTAGTGGCTCATATGATGTCTTCTTTAGAAGCTTGTGAAGATAGACGCGGTTGATGACATGGCATGCAATATCAATGGCTTCAGGCCAGAACTTCCTTGGAGTCTTGTACTCATCAAGCATCGTCCGAGCCATCTCAATGAGGGTTCTGTTCATGCGCTTCACGATGCCATTCTGCGGAGGTGTGTAGGGAGCAGAAAACTCGTGAGTGATGCCTAGTGTATCAAGATAAGTGTCGAGGCCGGTGTTCTTGAATTATGTGCTGTTATGTAGCAACCAGACCTCAAATAGTCTAGTCTCTGTGCATCAATGTCATCCCTGGATCGGTAATGCTGACATGCACAGTACTTGAGAATTTATAACAGAGTTTCAATCACACACTTGTTACATCGAATGTCTCAAAAGAGAATTTATTACAAAAATATGGCTTAAGGCCATCTAAAAACGATAACAGCGGAAGGCTTGGAAGATAAAGTGAGTCCATCAACTCCAACGGCATAGCTGAGTGAAATACAACAACCTATGTCACCTTACTCGTCGTCTGAAAAGTCTGCAACATGAAATGTTGCAGCCCGAAATGGGTCAGCACATGGAATATGCTGGCAATGTAACACATAGAGTATTGAACAGAATAAATGCTATCACTACATGCATATTTGGCTGGTGGAAAGCTCTATGGTTATAGTTTTGCATAAAGCCATTTTTTTCCTACAATAAAGGAATAAATTTCATTTAACTATCATGGTGGCTGTTAAACATTGAGAAGGTTCCTCCAACTCAATCCCAATTAAACATCATCATTAAACCAATCAAAATTAATTTAGAGTGATGAGATCAACATGATAATCCAAGAACCAGATACTCAAGATGTCCATAACCAGGGACACGGCTAACCATGATTAGTTTGTACACTCTGCAGAGGTTTGCGCACTTTTCCCCACAAGTCTCGAGTACATCCATGGTCAGAGATTCAAGACACAGTCTTTCTGAAGCATTAACTCTTAGAGGAATATCGGCCATCTCTGCGTGGCACTTCTTCAACTGGGAAATGTGAAACACATCGTGAACTCCTGACAATCCTTCTGGCAATTTCAACTTGTAAGCAACTTCTCCCATACACTCCAAAACTTTGTATGGTCCCACAAAACATGGCGCTAACTTTCCCTTAAATCCAAAATGCTTAACTCCTCGAAGTGGGGACACACGAAGATACACTCTGTATCCGACTTTGTAAACTGTCTCCTTGCGTTTTGAATCCGCATAGCTCTTCTGCGTAGACTGGGCTACCTTGAGTCTATCGTGAATCAGCTTAACCTTCTCTTCAGACTCTTTAATCAAATCTGGTCCAAACAACTGATGGTCTCCAACTTCATCCCATAGCAATGGCGTCCTGCACCTCCTTCCGTACAAAGCTTTGGAAGGGGCCATCTTCAAACTGGCTTGATAATTGTTATTGTAGGAGAACTCTGCATATGGCAAATTGTCGTCCCAACTAGATCCATAATCTAGCGCACAAGTGATAACCCACAAGTGTAGGGGATTGCAATAGCTTTCGAGGGTAGAGTATTCAACCCAAATTTATTGATTCGACACAAGGGGAGCCAAAGAATATTCTCAAGTATTAGCAGTTGAGTTGTCAACTCAACCACACCTAGATAACTTAGTATCTGCAGCAAAGTATTTAGTAGCAAAGTAGTATGATAGTAATGGTAACAACGGCGAAAGTAAAGATATTAGTTTTGGTGATTGTAACAGTAACAACAGAAAAGTAAATAAGTGAAGCACAATATGTGAAAAGCTCGTAGGCATTGGATCAGTGGTGGATAATTATGTCAGATGCGATTCCTCATGTAATACTATAACATAGGGTGACACAGAACTAGCTCTAGTTCATCAATGTAATGTAGGCATGTATTCCGAATATAGTCATACGTGCTTATGGAAAAGAACTTGCATGGCATCTTTTGTCCTACACTCCCGTGGCAGCGGGGTCCTAGTGGAAACTAAGGGATATTAAGGCCTCCTTTTAATAGAGTACCGGACCAAAGCATTAACACATAGTGAATACATGAACTCCTCAAACTATGGTCATCACCGAGAAGTATCCCGATTATTGTCACTTCGGGGTTGTCGGATAGAACTCACATATATTCATGAAAACATAATAGGTTCAGATCTGAAATCATGACACTCGGGCCCTAGTGACAAGCATTAAGCATAGCAAAGTCATAGCAACATCAATCTCAGAACAGAGTGGATACTAGGGATCAAACCCTAACAAAAATAACTTGATTACATGGTAAATCTCATCCAACCCATCACCCTCTAGCAAGCCTACAATGGAATTACTCACGCACAGTGGTGAGCATCATGAAATTGGTGATGGAGGATGGTTGATGATGATGACGGCGACGAATCCCCCTCTCCGGAGCCCCGAACGGAATCTAGATCAGCCCTCCTGAGAGAGATTAGGGCTTGGAGGCGGCTTTGTATCATAAAACGCGATGAAACTTTCTCTCTAATTTTTTTCTCCGTGAAACGGAATATATGGAGTGGGAGTTGAGGTCGGTGGAGCATAAGGGGGCCCACGAGATAGGGGGCGCGCCCAGGGGGAGAGCGCGTGCCCCCACCCTCGTGGACAGGGTGTGGGCCCCCTGGCCTTGATTCTTTCGCCAGTATTTTTTATATTTTCCAAAAGTTATCTCCGTGGATTTTCAGGTCATTCCGAGAACTTCTGTTTTCTGCACAATAAACAACACCATGGCAGTTCTGCTGAAAACAACGTCAGTCTGGGTTAGTTTCATTCAAATCATGCAAATTAGAGTCCAAAACAAGGGCAAAAGTGTTTGGAAAAGTAGATATGTTGGAGACGTATGAACTCCCCCAAGCTTAAACCTTTGCTTGTCCTCAAGCAATTCAGTTGATAAACTAAAAGAGATAAAGAAAAACTTTTACAAACTCTATGTGCTCTTGTTGTTGTAAATATGTAAAGCTAGCATTCAAGTTTTCAGCAAAGATTATGAACTAACCATATTCACAGTAACACTTAGGTCTCATATTTACTCATATCAATGGCATAATCAGCTAGCGAGCAATAATAATAAAACTCGGATGACAACACTTTCTCAAAACAATCATAATATGATATAACAAGATGCTATCTCGCTAGCCCTTTCTGAGACTGCAAAACATAAATGCAGAGCACCTTTAAAGACCAAGGACTGACTAAACATTGTAATTCATGGTGAAAGAGATCTAGTCAAGTCATACCCAATATAAACTAATAGTAATGAATGCAAATGACAGTGTGCTCTCTAGCGGGTGCTTTTTAATAAGAGGCTGATAGCTCAACATAAAAGTAAATAGATAGGCCCTTCACAGAGGGAAGCAGGGATTTGTAGAGGTGCCAGAGCTCGATTTTAAAATAGAGATGAATAACATTTTGAGCGGCATACTTTCACTGTCAACGCAACAACTATGAGATGGCGATATCTTCCATGCTACATACATTATAGGCGGTTCCCAAACAGAATGGTAAAAGTTTATACTCCCCCACCACCAACAAGCATAAATCCATGGCTTGCTCGAAACAACGAGTGCCTCCAACTAACAACAGCCCCGGGGGAGTTTTGTTTAATTATTTTGATTTGCTTTGATCTTTTTTATCATGGGACTGGGCATACTAGTTACCAGCCATTTTCTCATGAATGAGGGGCGGAGTCCACTCCTCTTGAGAATAACCCACCTAGCATGGAAGATACAGACAACCCTAGTTGAAACATGAGCTGCTCGAGCATACAAAACAGAATTTTATTTGAAGGTTTGGAGTTTGGCACATACAAATTTACTTGGAACGGCAGGTAGATACCGCATATAGGAAGGTATGGTGGACTCATATGGAATAACTTTGGGGTTTATGGAGTTTGGATGCACAAGCAGTATTCCCGCTTAGTACAGGTGAAGGCTAGCAAAAGACTGGGAAGCGACCAACTGAGAGAGCGACAACAGTCATGAACATGCATTAAAATTAATTTACACCGAGTACAAGCATGAGTAGGATATAATCCACCATGAACATAAATATCGTGAAGGCTGTGTTGATTTGTTTCAACTACATGCGTGAACATGTGCCAAGGCGAGTCACTCAATTCATTCAAAGGAGGATAACATCCCATCATACAACATCACAATCATTTTAATAGCATGTTGGCGCGCAAGGTAAACCATTATAACTCATAGCTAATCAAGCATGGCACAAGCAACTATAATCTCTAAATGTCATTGCAAATATGTTTAATTCATAATAGGCTAAATTAGGAACGATGAACTCATCATATTTACAAAAACAAGAGAGGTCGAGTTCATACCAGCTTTTCTCATCTCAATCAGTCCATCATATATCGTCATTATTGCCTTTCACTTGCACGACCGAATGATGTGTGTAATAATAATAGTGCACGTGCATTGGACTAAGCTGGAATCTGCAAGCATTCAACTCAAGCGAGAAGACAAAGTAATATGGGCTCTAAGTTAAATCAACAATCATGCATATGAGAGCCACTAAACATTTTCAATATGGTCTTCTACTCTCGACCCCCAAAGGAAAGAAAAGAAATAAAAATATTTACACGGGAAAGCTTCCAACAAGCAAGAAGAAGAACGAGAAATCTTTTTGGGTTTTCATTTTAATTACTACTACAAGCATGGAAATTAAACTAACTAATTTTTTTTGGTTTTTCTTAAGGTTTATCAAACACACAAGAAGAAAGCTAGAAAAATAAATTAAGCTAGCATGGATAATACAATGAAAGAGTATGAGCACCGATGACTAGAATAGTGTGTGAACATGAATGTAAAGTCGGGGAGAAATATGTACTCCCCCAAGCTTAGGCTTTTGGCCTAAGTTGGTATAATGCCAAGGATGGCCTGGCTGATATCCGAAGTTATAACTGGGGTCATACTGAGATGCAGCAGCAAATGCATCCTGAGCTGCGGCATGCTAGCGAGCCGCCTCCGCTCTCCTCTTGTGTTCAGCTACCTCCTCCCTGGTAACAACATATCTTCATTTTGCCTGGTAATCAAAAAGGGAAGGAGCAGGGAGAGTAACATGGACAGAGCTACGTCTGTCAAAGATTAGTCGATACTGGAGGAATTGTTCATTCCCCAAAAGAAAATGATGTTTGACCATCGCGTCATAATCTAAATAAGCAGGAAGTAACTCTATATCCTCCTCTCGTGGGGCTATACCAAGATAATTAGCAACACGGGTCGCATAAATCCCTCCAAATAAATCTCCAGATATACCATTATTATGCAACCTACGTGCAACTATTGCCCCCAAGTTGTAATCTTTATTACCTAACACAGCACTCTTGAGGACACAAAGATCAGGGACACACATGTGACATGCTTCATCTTTACCGTTAATGCATCTACCAATGAAGAGAGCAAAATGATGTATAGCAGGAAAATGAATGCTCCCTATGGTAGCTTGTGCTATATCCCTAGATTCTCCCATAGTAATACTAACAAGAAAGTCTTAATATTCAGATCTGTGGGGTTCATGAACATTGCCCCACTGCGGGAGTTTGCAAGCAGTTGTAAAATCTTCTAAGTCCATGGTATAAGATTTATCATAAATATCAAATAGGACACTCTGAGAATTATGCGAAGATGTATATTTAAACCTTCTCACAAATGAATCAGACAATTGGTAGTACTGAGGACACTTATCTTGTATGAAGTCCTCAAGATCGGCGTTACGCACATACACGTCAAATTCATCCTTGATGCCTGCATTGACCATAAACTCGTCTGATGGCCACTCACAAGCTCGCACTTCAGCATCCCTTGGTGGTTCATCGTCTTGCTCATGCATAGCACACCTAGGTCCTCTCTTTATTGAGGAACCACCTTGGTACATTTTCCTAGACATAATTCTTTCTCTTAAAAATTTCTGAAACTTTTAGTAACTTCGAAATAAAAGTGAATAAAACTAAACAAGATTGGTAGCATCTACTCCCACAAGTGCCTAGAGCCTATATCATGCATTATAATTACTTGGGACCTCATAAATTTGACATGCAAGCTCAAGAACAGGGTCACCTATGCAGCAAAGATTTGCAATGAATAAAGCACTAGAACAAAAACTAATTGGGCCAATGGAGGAGTCACATACCAAGCAACAATCTCCCAAAGAAGTTTTTTGAATGGAGCTTTGAGCAAGGAGATCGAAAATCGCAGAAAATTGAGCTAGAACTCGTGCTTGAGCTAGATGGGGATTTTTTTGGGAAGAAGATGGAGTGTGTAGGTGCAAGATTAAGTGAAGGGGGGCACCGTGGGCCCACGAGACAGGGGGGCACGCCTAGGGGGTGTGGGTGCGCCCTCCACCCTCGTGGCCAGGTGCTTGCCCCCCCCCCCCTGCAGTGTTTTCAGTGCCTAAAATCCTCAAATATTCCATAAAAAATCATACTAAATTTGCAGGGCATTTGGAGCACTTTTATTTTCGGGATATTTTTTATTGCATGGATAATTCAGAAAACAGACAGATAATACTCTTTTTTTGCTTTATTTATTCTAAATAACAGAAAGTAAAAAGAGGGTACAGAAGGTTGTGCCTTCTAGTTTCATCCATCTCGTGATCATTAAAATGAATCCACTAACAAGGTTGATCAAGTCTTGTTAACAAACTCATTCTGAATAACACGGAACCGGAGAAATTTCGAATAACACTAGGTTACCTCAACGGGGATATGAACATCCCCAACAATAAGAATATCATACTTTTTCTTGACAGTAGGAAGAGGAAATTCAAAACCTCCAATAATGATAGTTGGACCTTTTCCAATAGAATTGATGCTATGAACTTGAGGTTGTTTCCTCAGAAAGTGTATCGTATGCTCATTACAATTAACATGAAAAGTGACATTGTCTTTGTTGCAATCAATAACAGTCCCTGTAGTATTCAAAAAGGGTCTACCAAGGATAATCGACATACTATCATCCTCGGGAATATCAGGAATAACAAAGTCCGTTAAGATAGTGACATTTGCAACCACAATAGGCACATCCTCACAAATACCGACAGGTATAGCAGTTGATTTATCAGCCATTTGCAAAGATATTTCAGTAGGTGTCAACTTATTCAACTCAAGTCTACGATATAAAGAGAGAGGCATAACACTAACACCGGCTCCAAGATCACATAAAGCAGTTTTAACATAGTTTCTTTTAATGGAGCATGGTATAGTCGGTACCCCTGGATCTCCAAGTTTCTTTGGTATTCCACCCTTAAAAGTGTAATTAGCAAGCATGGTGGAAATTTCAGCTTCCGGTATCTTTCTTTTATTTGTAATGATATCCTTCATGTATTTAGCATAAGGATTTACATTAAGCATATCAGTTAAGCGCATACGTAAGAAGATAGGTCTAATCATTTCAGCAAAGCGCTCAAAATCCTCATCATCCTTTGTCTTGGATGGTTTAGGAGGGAAGGTCATTGGTTTCTGAACCCACGGTTCTCTTTCTTTACCGTGCTTCCTAGCAACAAAGTCTCTCTTATCATAACGTTCATTCTTTGATTGTGGGTTATCAAGATCAACAGCAGGTTCAATCTTTAC
The DNA here is from genome assembly GCF_018294505.1 of Triticum aestivum. Taxonomy (NCBI): domain Eukaryota; kingdom Viridiplantae; phylum Streptophyta; class Magnoliopsida; order Poales; family Poaceae; genus Triticum; species Triticum aestivum. The sequence continues at coordinate 437,341,816 of NC_057807.1, read as the reverse complement.
ATCATTATTTTTGCTAGGTTGAGCATCAACATGAACATTATCATTAACATTATCACTAGGTTCATGTTCATCACCTAATTGTGTTTCAGCATCAGAAATAGAAATATCATTGGGATTCTCAGGTGTGTGTACAACAAGTTCACTAGAAGCATGCAAAGTCCTATCGTTTTTCTTTTTCTTCTTTTTGGAAGAACTAGGTGCCTCTAAATTATTTCTCTGAGAATCCTGCTCGATTCTCTTAGGGTGGCCTTTAGGATACAAAGGTTCCTGAGTCATTCTACCAGTTCTAGTAGCCACTCTAACAGCAAAGTCATGTTTATTTTTTAATTCATCGAGCAAATCACTTTGAGCTTTAAGTACTTGCTTAGCATGAGTGGTAACCATAGAAGCATATTTGCTAATGAGTTTAAGTTCACCTTTAACTCTAGCCATATAATCACTCAAGCGTCCTATCTCAAAATCATTATTCTTTAATTCTCTACCAACATAAGCACTAAAACTTTCTTGTCTAGCCATAAAGTCATCAAATTCATCTAAGCATGGGCTATGAAATTTAGTAGAGGGAATTTCAACTTTATCATATCTATAGAGAGAATTTACCTTTACTACCTGTGTCGGGTTATCAAGACAATGTATTTCTTCAACAGGCGGTATATTAAGACCATGTATTTCTTCAATAGGTGGTAAATTCTTAACATCTTCAGCTTTAATAGCTTTTTCTTTCATTGATTTCTTTGCCTCTTGCATATCTTTAGGACTGAGAAATAGAACCCCCCTCTTCTTCGGAGTTGCTTTAGGAATAGGCTCAGCAGTTGGCTCAATTGGCTCAGGAATTGGCTTAGGAAGAGTCCAATTATTTTCATTAGTCAACATATTATTCAATAGTAATTCAGCTTGGTCGACTGTTCTTTCCCTGAAAACACAACCAACACAACTATCCAAGTAGTCCTTGGAAGCATCGATTAGTCCATTATAAAAGATATCAAGTATTTCATTTTTCTTAAGAGGATGATCAGGCAAAGCATTAAGTAATCGGAGAAGCCTCCCCCAAGCTTGTGGGAGACTCTCTTCTTTGATTTGCACAAAATTATATATTTCCCACAAGGCAGCTTGTTTGTTATGAGCAGGGAAATATTTAGCAGAGAGGTAATAAATCATATCCTGGGGACTACGCACACAACTAGGATCAAGAGAATTAAACCAAGTCTTAGCATCACCAGTTAATGAGAACGGAAATATCTTAAGGATATAATAATAGCTAGACTTCTCATCATTAGTAAACAGGGTGGCTATATCATTTAACTTGGTAAGATGTGCCACAATAGTTTAAGATTCATAGCCATAAAAAGGATCAGATTCTACCAAAGTAATTATCTAAGGATCAATAGAGAATTCATAATCCTTATCAGTAACACAGATAGGTTAAGTAGCAAAAGCGGGGTCAGGTTTCATTCTAGCATTAAGAGATTGCTGCTTCCATTTAGCTAATAACTTCTTAAGATCATATCTATCTTTGCAAGCAAAAATAGCTCTAGCAGCTTCTTCATCCATAACATAACCCTCACGAACAACAGGTAATTCATAATCAGGGGGAGAACTTTCATCATCACTATCATCAATAATATCATCATTAATAATTTCATTCTCTCTAACCCTAGCAAGTTGTTCATCAAGAAATTCACCTAATGGCAAAGTAGTATCACGCACAGAAGTAGTTTCATCATAAGTATCATGCATAGCAGAAGTGGCATCATCAATAACATGCGACATATCAGAATTCATAGCAGTAGCAGGTTTAGGTGTCGCAAGCTTTCTCAAAACAGAAGGAGAATCTAGTGCAGAGCTAGATGGCAGTTCCTTACGTCCCCTCGTAGTTGAGGGAAAAATCTTAGTTCTTCCGTCTTTCAAGTTCCTCATAGTGATCAGCAGATATAAATCCCAAGTGACTCAAAGAATAGAGATATGCTCCCTGGCAACTACGCCAGAAATTAGTCTTGATAACCCACAAGTGTAGGGGATCGCAACAGCTTTCGAGGGTAGAGTATTCAACCCAAATTTATTGATTCGACACAAGGGGAGCCAAAGAATATTCTCAAGTATTAGCAGTTGAGTTGTCAATTCAACCACACCAGGATAACTTAGTATCTGCAACAAAGTATTTAGTAGCAAAGTAGTATGATAGTAATGGTAACAACGGCAAAAGTAAAGATAGCAGTTTTGTAGTGATTGTAACAGTAACAACGGAAAAGTAAATAAGTGAAGCACAATATGTGAAAAGCTCATAGGCATTGGATCAGTGATGGATAATTATGTCGGATGCAATTCCTCATGTAATAGCTATAACATAGGGTGACACAGAACTAGCTCCAGTTCATCAATGTAATGTAGGCATGTATTCCGAATTTAGTCATACGTGCTTATGGAAAAGAACTTGCATGACATATTTTGTCCTACCCTCCTGTGGCAGCGGGGTCCTAGTGGAAACTAAGGGATATTAAGGCCTCCTTTTAATAGAGTACCGGACCAAAGCATTAACACATAGTGAATACTTGAACTCCTCAAACTACGGTCATCATCGAGAAGTATCCCGATTATTGTCACTTCAGGGTTGTCGGATGATAACACATAATAGGTGACTATAGACTTGCAAGATAGGATCAAGAACTCACATATATTCATGAAAACATAATAGGTTCAGACCTGAAATCATGGCACTCGGTCCCTAGTGACAAGCATTAAGCATAGCAAAGTCATAGCAACATCAATCTCAGAACATAGTGGATACTAGGGATCAAACCCTAACAAAACTAACTTGATTACATGGTAAATATCATCCAACCCATCACCGTCCAGCAAGCCTACGATGGAATTACTCACGCACGGCGGTGAGCATCATGAAATTGGTGATGGAGGATGGTTGATAATGACGACGGCGATGAATCCCCCTCTCCAGAGCCCCGAACGGACTCCAGATCAGCCTTCCCGAGAGAGATTAGGGCTTGGCGGTGGCTCCGTATCGTAAAACACGATGAAAAATTCTCTCTGGTTTTTTTCTCCGTGAAATGGAATATGGAGTTGGAGTTGAGGTCCGTGGAGCATCAGGGGGCCCATGAGACAGGGGGGCGCGCCCCCCACCCTCGTGGACAGGGTGTGGGCCCCTGGCCTTGATTCTTTCGCCAGTATTTTTTATATTTTCCAAAAGTTATCTCTGTGGATTTTCAGGTCATTCCGAGAACTTTTGTTTTCTGCACAATAAACAACACCATGGTAGTTCTGCTGAAAACAGCGTCAGTCCGGGTTAGTTTCATTCAAATCATGCAAATTAGAGTCCAAAACAAGGGCAAAAGTGTTTGGAAAAGTAGATACATTGGAGACGTATCAATAAGCTCTCAACATGTCCTCCGGAATCTGATTGACTCTCTTGGTCTGTCCATCTGTCTATGGATGAAAGGATGTACTGAACTCTAGCCTGATACCCAAAGTCTCATGCAACTGCTTCAAAACTTTGAGGTAAACTGGGTTCCTCTATCTGATATAATGGTCCTCGGAACTCCATGCAGACATATGATCCTGGTCATGTATATCTTTGCCAACTTAGCACTGGTGTAAGTGGTCTTCACTGGGATGAAATGAGCTACCTTCGTTAAACGATCGACTACAACCCAAATCGAGTCATAGCCTGAATGAGTCCTGGGTAATCCCGTGATAAAATCCATGCCTAGCTTATCCCATCTTCCATTCGGGTATCAGCAATGGCTGTAGCAATCCTGCTGGCTTCGATGCTCTGCCTTCACTCTCTGACATACATCACAAACTGCTACATACTCAGCAATATCCTTCTTCATTCCGGTCCACCAGAAACTGTCCTTCAAATCTAGATACATCTTGGTATTTCTTGGGTGAATCGAATATGGCGAATCATGGGCCTCCTGCAGAATCAACTTCCTGATCTCGAGGTCATTAGGCACATATACGCAGTATCGTGCTCATCCTCACGAAATCCTTTAGCCTTTCCTTTATCTCGGCAATCTCTTTCTCCGTCTTCTGAGCTTCTCTGATCTTATCCATCAAGGTAGACTGAATTTCCAACACTGCTACATAACCTCTCGGAACTATTTCCAAACATAGCTTGCGAAGATCCTCTGCTAACTCCTTGGGTAATCCTCCGGTCATGAGTGTATTGACATGACTCTTGCGACTCAATGCATCGGCTACTATGTTAGCCTTTCCGGGATGATAGTGCAACCTCATATCATAATACTTGATGAGCTCCAACCATCTCCTCTGCCTGAGATTCAACTCCTTTGGTGTGAAGATATACTTCAAACTCTTGTGATCCGTGTACACCTCACAATGGTTTTCGATGAGAAAATGTCTCCATGTCTTCAACGCATGCACTACGGCTGCTAACTCCAAATCGTAGGTAGCATAATTCAACTCATGGGGTTTAAGCTGTCGTGAGGCATAGGAAACAACTCTTCCCTCCTGCATCAGCATTGCTCCAAGTCCTCGATGAGAAGCGTCGCAATACACTTGATAATCCTTGCGTTGATCTGGAAGAATCAACACTGAGGATGTATCCAGGCGTTTCTTCAATTCCTGAAAACTGGCCTCACATTCCTCAGTCCATTTGAACTTGGTGTCCTTCTTCAACAACTCCGCCATGGTCTTTGCAATCTTAGAGAAATTCTCAATGAACCTCCGGTAGTATCCTGCGAGTCCAAGGAAACTCCGGATCTCTCCAACTGACGTGGGTGCTTCCCAATTAGTCACTGTGACAACTTTGGTGGGGTCTACTGCTATTCCTTCTCCGGAAATAACATGTCCGAGGAATCCAACTTCTTTCAACCAAAACTCACACTTACTGAACTTGGCATATAACTGATGTTCTCTGAGCTTCCCAAGTACCAAATGCAAATCCTCCTTATGCTCCTCTTCATTCTTTGAGTAGACCAGTATATTGTCAATGAACACCACGACAAACTTATCCAAAAACTCCATAAACACCTTGTTCATCATGTTCATGAAATATGCAGGCGCGTTAGTCAGACCAAATGACATAACGGTATACTCATATAGCACGTACCTTGTGGTAAAAGCTGTCTTAGGTATATCCTGCTCTCGAATCTTCAGTTGATGGTATCCTGATCGCAAATCGATCTTGGAAAATACTTTAGCTCCTTGCAACTGGTCAAACAAATCATTGATCATCGGCAGTGGGTACTTGTTCTTGATTGTTACTTCATTCAATCCATGATAATCAACAACCATCCTCAACGATCCATCCTTCTTCTCCACTAGAAGCACTGGTGATCCCCAAGGTGTCGAACTTGGGCGAATATAGCCATTATCCAGTAACTCCTTAATCTGCTTCTTAATTTCCTCCAAATACTTTGCGGGCATCCGGTACGGTCTCTTAGATATTGTCCATGTGCCTGGCAAAAGCTCAATCAAAAACTCAATGTCTCTATCCGGTGGCATGCCTGGCAACTCCTCTGGAAATACATCAGGGAAATCCTTCACCACTGGTACTTCCTCTTGTACAACTCCTGATAAGGAATTCACTCGAGTACTCTTCGGCACATGCCGGGATACATACTTAATCCTTCTTCCTTCTGGGGTGGTGAGCAAAATCGACTTACTGGCGCAATCAATGTTCCCTCCATACTTCGATAACCAATCCATGCCTAATATTACATCCAGTCCTTGTGACTCCAATACTATTAGGTCTGAGGGGAACACGTAGTTACCAATCCTTAATGGTAACCGATCACACCATAGGCTAGCCATATACTCTGCTCCTGGCGAGGTTACTAACATGGGTGGCCTAAGGGCTTGGGTTGGCAGGTTATACTTATCCACAAATCCACTTGATATGTATGAATGCGATGCACCAGTATCAAAAAGAACAAATTGCAGTAAATGACTTAACCCAAAACTCACCTATTACTGCATCTGGCTGTGCTTCAACCTCCTCCATGCTAACGTGGTTCACTTGTCACCTATTGAAAGGGTTGGGCTTCTTGCCAGAGCTTCCATTGCCATTTCCATTATTTGCTTCAGAACACTCCGTGGCGTAATGTCCATTCTTCCTGCACTTGAAACAAGTAATGTGACTTAGATCCTTCTTGGCGGGTGTTGCTGGGTTGGAACGGTTCTGGCCGTTGCTTCCTCCATTCCCATTCCCATTCTTGGGGCCACTATGGTTATGCAAACTTCCTCCATCGGGATTATGGCGTCCATGGTTATGGTGAAGGTGTCCTCCCGAGTTCGGTGTAAAACGGGGCCTCTGCTGAGCTCCTGAATTGTACTTGCCTTGTCCATACTTCCTCTTGCGGTTGTCAATCTGTTGTTGCTTCCCTTCAATCATGAGAGCTCTATCTACCAACTCCTGGTAGTTGTTGAAGGTTGCCACCATCAACTGCATGCTCAGCTCATCATTCAGTCCTTCCAGAAACTTCTCCTACTTAGCGGCATCTGTAGCGACGTCATCTAGGGCATAACGTGCTAACTTACTAAAATCATCCACATACTGGCCCACTGTGCGTCCTCCTTGGCGCAAATTGCGAAACTCGCGCTTCTTCATGGCCATAGCTCCTGCTGAAACATGGGCAGTGCGAAAAGCCTGCTGAAACTGGTCCCATGTGACAGTGTCGATGGGGTAAGTGGCTGTGAATTCTCCCACCATGATGTTGCGGGTTCATCAAGCTGATGTGCGGCAAAACGCACTCTCTCCGCATCTGTGCATCCTGCAGTGGTCAACTCCCTTCCAATCTTGTGGAGCCAATCATCTGCAACAACCGGCTCGGTGCTACTAGAGAACACTGGTGGATTCAGCCTTAAGAAACGGGCTAAGTGATCAACAGGTGGTGGTGGTGGTGGGTTGTTGTTGTTGTTGTTGTTGTTGTTCCCCTGGTTCTGATTCTGGACTAGTAGCTGCATCAGGGTATTCTGCTACTGGATCAACTGAGTGAGCTCCGGTGGGAAAGCAAATCCATTGTCACGTCTCGGAGGCATCTAATGGGTTTAGAAAATATGAGAACACAAAATAGAATGAGGTCTAGAGGGAAAACACTACCCATATGCACATGAGACAAACACAAACATATCACTTCAATCAATGCAAACAAGGGTATACATCGATCTAACTATCGTTACAAGAGTGCTCGGACTATACTATGTACATGGGGGAAATACTACTACTGATATGGTGGTCATCTAGAAGTTTTAATCGGTGGAACACTCCATGATATCTGCTCCAGCTTCATCAACATAGTCATCATCACTATCATCGGGTTCTGAGTCGGTGTCGTAGATGATGATGTAGTTCTCCACACAAGTGGAATCGTCATCTTCTCCTCCTGGCGTGGGGTCTCCCATGAATACTCCTAGCTTCCTCGTCAGATCGTCATTCTTCTCCACGAGTATCGTCATTTCCTCCTCATATCTGTCGCGTGTAGACTTGAGTTCTTCCTCCAGCTCCGTGATCTTGGTCATTGCCTTCTTCAGATCTATCATGCCTGCGCACATCTGGTTCTCCTGGTGACGAATGTGCTGGTTTAACTCCTGGATGAAAGCTGCAATGGATCTATCCCTCCTGGTGTTGACCATCTCCCATTGCTCATCTCGGCACCATCAAATCTGGTAGATTGTATCCTTGAGGTCCTTGTGGTAAACTTCTCCAATGCGTCCCATGGTGATGTGGGCTGCCATGCTCTTTCCTAGACTCCAGGTTGGTGCATCAAAGGAAAACTCTATGGGCTCAGTGACTGGCATGAACGTCCTTCCTGGAACTTGAACTCTAATCATCCAACGCTCCTCTTCTAGTAAAGTGGCGATGTAGGTCCCGGTGAAGCTTGGTGTCAGTGTCAAAACCGGCGGATCTCGGGTAGGGGGTCCCGAACTGTGCGTCTAGGCGGATGGTAATAGGAGACAAGGGACATGATGTTTTACCCAGGTTCAGGCCCTCTTGATGGAGGTAAAACCCTACGTCATGCTTGATTAATATTGATGATGTGTGTTACAAGAGTAGATCTACCACGAGATCAAGGAGGCTAAACCCTAGAAGCTAGCCTATGGTATGATTGTTGTTCGTCCTACGGACTAAAGCCATCCGGTTTATATAGACACCGGAGAGGGCTAGGGTTACACAGAGTTGGTTACAATGGTAGGAGATCTACATATCCATATCGCCAAGCTTGCCTTCCACGCCAAGGAAAGTCCCATCCGGACACGGGACGAAGTCTTCAATCTTGCATCTTCATAGTCTTGGAGTCCGGCCGATGATGATAGTTCGGCTATCCGGACACCCCCTAGTCCAAGACTCCCTTAGTAGCCCCTGAACCAGGCTTCAATGACGACGAGTCCGGCGCGCATATTGTCTTCGGCATTGCAAGGCGGGTTCCTCCTCCGAATAATTTGTAGAAGATTGTGAACACCAGGATAGTGTCCGGCTCTGCAAAATAAATTCCACATACCACCGTAGAGAGAATAATATTTACACAAGTTCAATCTGCTGACGTATTTCGTGGCGTGACATCACACCACTACCAAGCCTTTACTCGAATTGTTTTTATTGTACCACCTCAGCGTGTTTAGCGAAGCGGTTTCCTTGGCACGTCTTGTCGAAGCAGAGATCATGTTCCCCTTATTTTGGGATTCCCATCAATACGGACGTGGGTAACCCAACCGCGCCATTGATTGCGTCGCTTGGGGGATAAGCGAGTTTTATCAGGCTAGTGGGGACGCATGTTTGTGTCCGCCCATATAAGGGGATAAAGATCCAACCCTTTTACTTGCGCCTTCTTCCTCCTTGGCTTATCCATCTCCGCGAACTCGAGCTCCAGCGCCCAAGTCCGCGCATCTCACCTCAACCTCCTCCAACTATGTCCGGAGCGGGAGGCAAGTGGATGACCTCCTCCATCACGGAGGGGCACATCCAGAAGCTGCGCAGCGCCGGATATTTGTCCAGCAACATCGTGCATCGGATCCCCGACGAGGGAGAGCTCATCCCCACCCCCAGGCCCCATGAGAGGGTAGTATTTCTTCCCCATTTCCTCCGCGGACTGGGCTTCCCACTCCATCCCTTTGTCCGGGGGCTCATGTTCTACTACGGCCTGGATTTCCATGATCTGGCCCCGAATTTCATCCTCAACATCTCGGCATTTATCGTCATGTGTGAGGCCTTCCTCTGCATCCAGCCCCACTTTGGCTTGTGGCTCAAGACCTTCAGTGTCAAGCCGAAGGTTGTGAAGGGAAGCCAAGCGGAGTGCGGAGGCGCCATGGTGGGCAGGATGTCCAACGTTACTTGGCTTGAGGGCACTTTCGTGGAAACCATTAAGGGGTGGCAATCGGGGTGGTTCTACATCACCGAGCCGCGTGACCCTGAATGGGCAGCGGCCCCCGAATTCAGATCTGGCATCCCCACACGGCTAACCTCCTGGAAAGAGAGCGGCTGGATATGGGGTGATTCGGAGGAGCTGACCGGACTCCAAGCCTGCGTCCAAAAGCTAGTGGACAAGAAGCTCAAGCTTGTCAACGTAGTCCAGGTCATGCTCATCCGCTGGATTCTCCCGTGCCAACGACGGGGCTTCAATATGTGGGAGTTCGATCCGGTGCAGCACCAGACTTTGAGCGGGCTCTTCGACACTATGTACGAAGATGTCTGGAAGGTGCTGTTCAAGGGCGCCGAGGCTCCCGCATCCGCTACCAAAGATCGCGGATTCAGCTCACAGCATCCGGCTGACGAGGTAAGTGATTTTGTCCTTTACGAGACGCTTGTTTTCCATAGTTTGACTCTATGCGGGATCTAGACTCCCCCTCCTTTGACAGGACTGGCTGGCGAAGGCCGAGCAGACTATATGTCCGGCCCCATTGCCAGAGGACCCAGCGGACGCCCGCTTAACGGGGTTGCTAGCTCCGGCACCCCACGTGGTGCCGGAGAAGAAGGCCAAGAAGAAGGCCACGGGGACTCGGAAGAGTTCCCATTTTCAGGTGTTATCGGATGATGACTCCGAGGCCGACTCCTCTCATAAAGGCGAGGAGGAGAACAAGAAAGCCTCTCCCCCGGCGGGGGGAGGGAACAAAAGAAAGGCCTCCCCAACGAGGGAGGCCGAAGGTCCAAGAAGGGAAAAACTCTTTCCCCGGACTGCTCTGCCAATGCCAGCGACGACGACGAGGACTGGCCTCCAAGGGCCAAGCCCCTGGCGAGATCGTAAGTATCCGGACTCCCGAATAACTTCATGTTTTTTCTTTTCGCCACATAATGTCTTTCTAATGCCGCATACAACCCTGCAGTCCGCCCAAGGATGATCTTCCCGCTTCGTCGAGCGGGTCCTTAGGTGCGTCGGATATGGATTCTCTTCCGACCGCCTCCACCCCCCGTGATGCGGACGATGCCGAGGTGGGATCCCGGGAAAGGACCCACCAGGAGGAGGAGGCCCCAGAGGTGTCGCAGGACAACCTCCCAGACTTTGCACCGGACTCGTCCCCGGAACCCATAGTGGCTCCGGAGTCCGGCGGGCGGCCCCTTCGTAAGAAGGGCAAGACCATGACGCCGGCAGCCTCCGTCCAACCGGAGGCGCCGGATAGCTTGCTGGAGGCGCTCAATGGCGCCTCCATCGAAGAGGAACACCGCACTGTTATGAGTGCGGTGATTCAGAAGGTTCAGCTCGCCAAGAGCGGGCTGACCGAAGCCTGCAGCAGCCTTCTAACAGGCTTTGAGGTAAGAATTTTGATATATGTAAAATAGTACCGCATAGACAGTAGCCCCTGATGCTCGGTTCGGTGTTCGGAAAGAAAAGCCGGACTGAGGATCTAAAAAGATATACGCAGGAGTCATAAAAATATGTCAATATGGGATTGCAGGCTGCGCTGCTGACCTCTACCGCATTGACTGCGGAGGTCAATGCGTTGAAGCAAAGCCTCGAGTGGTCCGAGAACGAGCTCGGTCGTGCCAAGAAGCAGCTTGAGGACAAGGAAGGTGAGTAACACCTTATTAAAATTGTACCTTACAGAAAAGGATTTTGGTTGCAAGAAGAATGACAAGGATAACGTGGGTATTGCAGGGGCCACTAACAAGGTGGCGACCCTGAAGGAGGCGGTGGCCGCGGCCGAACGTAATGCGGCCGCGGAGCGCACCGAGCGAGAGAAGCAGGAGGCACGGGTGGCGGAGGTACAGCAAGAGCTCCAGGATCTCATGGAAAAACATGAGAGCCTGGAGCGTGACTCGAAGACTCGAGAGTCTGAGCTTGCATCAGCTCTTGAGAGTGCCAAAGCCGCTAAGGCCGAAGCCTACAAGGCCCTCCAAGAAATCGAGGCGTTGAAGAAAATAGCGGTGGGTAAGGCATTTTTCATGCAAAGTAAGCATGTGAGTGTTAATTACCTTTTACTTACCTGAATTCGGAGCTCTCTAGGAGCGTTCGCAGATCTTCCTTGCAGCGTGTCCGATGCTGCCGTGTTCTACCGGGCCGAGGAGGGGAGCTCGACGGAGAAGGTCTTCTGGTCTCAGTGTGCTGAGGCCGGACATCCGGTGCCCCTTAGCGACCAGCTGAAGCAGCTGGTCGAGCTCCACAAGGCGGCCGAACAGGCCATGAAGGGCCTCATTGTTCGGCTGTGACCGAAGGAGGCCATGCCTAGGAGCTACTTCGGCCCGGTGCGGCGGCTAGTGGATGCGTGTCCATGGGTTGAAGTCATCAAGCACTCCGCCTGTATTGAAGGTGCCCGTCGGGCCCTTGCCCGCGCAAAGGTGCACTGGGGCAAGATGGATGCTCAGAAGCTTGTGACGGACGTGCCACCGCAGGGCAAGGAGTATCATGCTCCCGAGATGTATTATAAGACTGTGTTGAAGGGTGCCCGCACTATTGCGGGTGAGTGCTCCAAAGATGTGATATTTGAGTAGACTCGCATTTTGTTATCCTGTGCGCTTGAAAACTTAGTTCATATGCGCTAAGCAATGCTTGTTAATTTAAAATATTACCTTCTATGCGGCTGTTTATCAAATCTGAGAGATGGCAAGTCGTCGGCTTCAGCCCCCATGCCACGAGTGCTGGGGTGTTCGGGATAAACTTGAGCACTCTTGTTCCCATTTTTGGGTCCATCTAGGGAGGCGCTCAACACAGCGAACAAGGCAACCGGACTTATAATGCTTGAACACTCTCACTTAGCCATAGAATTCTATAATTTTAAATTTCGGCAAAGCCCCTAATCTTCGGAAGGCCGAATTTGGGGCGCTATCCACGCCTGGGCCGGACAAAAGCCGGCTCCTCGCTCTAAGCGGCATAAGTCTTTAGGGACTCGCAAAAAACCTCTCGAACAGCGACTAGCTCTCGCCTCATCATGACGGTCAGTTTTAGCTTTCTCCACTGAGGCGCTCGCCCAGCTCAACTGGGGCGCAATCGCAGTGGTTCTCTCAGTGCTACCTTACCCGATACAACGAAACGTAAGGTACCAAAACATGGGAGTCGGGCAAACCCAACTATTGACCCAAGACATGATTCGGAGCCGATGCATATAATGCTATAAGTTCGGGGTGCCGCACTTGTGAAAGTGTTCGGACTTATCACACCATGATGCGGGAAACATAAGCCCCTGGTGTATTTAGCCGTACCAAAATGTACGGATGCAACAGGTCATAAATGAACATTTGTATAAGAAAGAAATGCAATTGGAAGCAAAAAGGTGCTGCATTACTTATTCAAGAAAAACTGCTGTAAATGCAGAACGATATAAATGGTGCGATAAGCAAGGGGTGGGACTATTAAACATGTCCCCCTCCAGGGGGTAGGCTGTGGAATGGTGCATAAAACAGATTTAATGCTCGTAATGGAGACCACCTGGATATTCGTTGTAGCCTTTCTCCTTCCCTGGCTGTTGCATCGTGAGTTCGGCAGGTCTGCTGCCGGATAGGGCCTCTGACGAACGGAGTCCTGTGGGTAAAAATAAATAAAGAAAGAAAAAAGAATGACACACTTGAGAGCCCCTGGTGTGGTTGAGCCGCATTCTGGGCCTATCGTGGTCGTGCCCCTCTCCCCATGCCCATGGTATCTCCAAAGCATAATGGTGTACGCAAAGGACCTGTCTTGAAATTTTGCAGGGGCTGGGGTTGGGGCCGCACTGCTACGCGTGCTCGGAATGTGCCAGGTGGTCTTGTTGTAGGTTACTCCAGGCGCATTTAGCCGTGTCTGGCCGCTTAACGGCCGGACTCGAGAATTGCCTAAAGAGGCTGCATTGTACTTCTGCCGCGAGAGCCGCTGTATGTTCCTCCGTTCGGAGAGAGCGTTTAGTGTTTCCGTTGACCGTGATGACTCCTCGAGGGCCTGGCATCTTGAGCTTGAGGTATGCATAGTGCGGCACCGCGTTGAACTTTGCGAACGCGGTATGTCCGAGCAGAGCATGATAGCCGCTGCGGAACGGGACTATGTCGAAGATTAACTCCTCGCTTCGGAAGTTATCCAGGGATCCGAAGACCACTTCCAGTGTAACTGAGCCTGTACAATGGGCTTCTACACCTGTTATGACGCCTTTAAAGGTCGTCTTGGTTGGTTTAATCCTTGAGGGGTCTATGCCCATTTTGCGCACTGTATCCTGATAAAGCAGGTTCAGACTGCTGCCGCCGTCCATCAGGACTCTGGTGAGGTGAAATCCATCGACGATTGGGTCTAAAACCAATGTGGCGAATCCGCCATGGCGGATGCTGGTGGGGTGGTCCCTTCGGTCAAAAGTGATCGGGCAGGAGGACCATGGATTGAACTTCGGGGCAACTGGCTCCATCGCGTATACATCCCTGAGTGCACGCTTTCGCTCCCTTTTGGGTATGTGCGTTGCGTATATCATGTTCACCGTCTGCACCTGTGGGGGAAAACCCTTCTGTCCTCTATTGTTCGGTGGTCGGGTCTCTTCCTCGTCATTGATATGCAGCCCCTTGTCATTGTTTTCGGCAATTAACTTGCCTGCCTGCTTGAATACCCAACAGTCCCTGTTGGTGTGGTTGGCTGGCTTTTCAGGGGTGCCGTGTATCTGGCACGAGCGGTCGAGTATTCGGTCCAAATTGGAGGGACCCAGAGGAGTTCTTTTGAATGGCTTTTTCCGCTGACCGGGTTTAGAGCCTCTGAATCCGGCATTGACTGCCGTATCTTCACTATTATCGTCGTTAATGCGGCGTTTGTTTTTGTTGCGACGCGACCTGCCATTACGGTCCTTGATATCCGGACTGCCAGAATTTTTGTTGAGGTTGTTGCTGCGTGCTAGCCATCTGTCCTCACCCGCGCAGAAGCGGGTCATGAGTGATGTGAGGGCTGCCATGGATTTCGGCTTTTCCTGTCCCAGGTGCCGGGCAAGCCACTCGTCGCGGATGTTATGCTTGAAGGCCGCGAGGGCCTCCGCATCAGGACAGTCGACGATTTGGTTTTTCGTGGTTAAGAACCGTGTCCAGAATTGTCTGGCCGATTCGTCTGGCTGCTGAATTATGTGGCTTAGGTCATGAGCGTCTGGTGGTCGCACATACGTGCCTTGGAAGTTATCGAGGAATGCGGCTTCCAGGTCTTCCCAACTCCCGATTGACTCTGCTGGCAAGTTGTTAAGCCAATGTCGGGCTGGTCCTTTAAGTTTGAGTGGGAGATATTTGATGGCGTGAAGATCGTCACCGCGGGCCATGTGGATGTGGAGGAGATAGTCTTCGATCCAAACCACGGGATGTGTTGTGCCATCGTAAGATTCAATATTCACGGGTTTAAACCCTTTGGGGATTTGATGATCCATTACTTCATCTGTGAAGCATAGTGGGTGTGCGGCGCCTCTATACTGGGCGATATCACGACGGAGCTCAAAAGAGCTTTGTCTATTTTGTTCGGCCCGGCCGGACTTACTGTGTCCGGCGCGACGGTTGTCGTTACGTATCATGGGGCGCCCACGCGATCCATAGATCGATCTTGATTGTCTTGCCTTATCCTCCAATATATCTCGCAAGTCCGGAGCGTTCCCCTGTGGCCTTGTGCTTTTCGAGCGATGCCAGGGTACGGTTCTAGTAAAGGGCCTAGGGGCCTCTCTATCGCGACCACGGGGTGGTCGGTCAGCCGTATTGTCTGCTGGTGATGCAGGTTCATATGCCTCCTCCTCTAATCGGGGGAGCAAATTGCGTTTAGGGTAGCTTTTGGAGGGGCGTTCGAGCTCATGCTCTTCGGCCGCGAGGACTTCAGTCCATCTGTCGGCTAGCAGATCTTGATCAGCTCTAAGCTGTTGCTGCTTTTTCTTGAGGTTGTTTGCCATGGCCATAAGCCTGCGTTTAAAACGCTCTTGTTCGACGGGATCCTCAGGCACGATGAATTCGTCATCGTCGAGGCTTGCCTCGTCTCCGGAGGGAGGCATATAATCCTCTACCTCTTCTTCTGCCGCTCTCTCATGAGGGCTGGCGTCTCCGTCCTCCTACGCTGAATCTTGCTGGAGTGGGTTGTCTTCGGCACTGTCTGGTGTGTTATTATCTCCGATGTCGGAATCTTCATTCTTGCTGTGGCGGGATTTAGAGCAGCGCCGCTGACGCCGGCGCTTGGGCTGTTTCTTGGAGGGGTCATCCTCCGCTGTTCCTTCGCAATTCCCATCCTTTGGGATATCCACCATGTATATGTCATATGATGAGGTGGATTTCCAGTGCCCAATAGGTGCTAGTTCTTGGTCGTCTCCGGCATCGTCGTCCATACCGTCGATGTCTTCGGAGTCGAAGTCTAGCATGTCGGTTAGGTCGTCGACAGTGGCTACTAAGTGGGTGGTGGGTGGGTGTTGAATTTCTTCATCGTCCGCATCCCAACCGTCCTGACCGCAGTCTGGCCAGGGCTCTCCTGATAACCAGAGATACTTTAGCGAGCTCAAGATGTCGCCGAAAGGTGAGTGTTGAAAGATGTCCGCGGCGGTGAACTCCATGATCAGCGCCCAACCGGATTCGGTTCGAGGGGGCGCGGGAGGCTCGGAGTCCGGCGAGGAGTCCAGCACCTCGGAGTCACAGGCTTCATGAGGGACAAGATTAGTGTTCGGCTCTATCGCCGTAGAGGTTGCAACCCCCGAGGCGGTGTCTAGCCATCCGTCCTCGATCTGCACAGCCGGCTCCGAATTGAAGATCGGAGCAGGCTCGAGTGCGGCCTCCAGGGTACTGTCCGGCTGCAGAGCTAGATCATGCCCGTCGTGACAGTGCGGCGCGCTGGGCTGTGGCTCGAATCCATCAAAGATCAAGTCCCTGCGGAAGTCAGCCGTGAAGTTCAAACTTCCAATCTAACCTGACGGCCAGGGGCATAGCTTTCGATCTGCTCCAGATGGCCAAGCGAATTGGCCCGTAGTGCAAAGTCGCCGAATACGAAGATCTGTCCGGGGAGGAAGGTCTCACCCTGGACTGCGTCGTTGATGATGATCGAAGAAGCCATCGAGCCTATCGGTGACGACACGGAGGAACTCTCAATGAAAGCACCAATGTCGGTGTCAAAACTGGCGGATCTCGGGTAGGGGGTCCCGAACTGTGCGTCTAGGCGGATGGTAACAGGAGACAAGGGACACGATGTTTTACCCAGGTTCGGGCCCTCTTGATGGAGGTAAAACCCTACGTCCTACTTGATTAATATTGATGATGTGTGTTACGAGAGTAGATCTACCACGAGATCAAGGAGGCTAAACCCTAGAAGCTAGCCTATGGTATGATTATTGTTCGTCCTACGGACTAAAGCCATCCGGTTTATATAGACACCGGAGAGGGCTAGGGTTACACAGAGTCGGTTACAATGGTAGGAGATCTACATATCCGTATCGCCAAGCTTGCCTTCCACGCCAAGGAAAGTCCCATCCGGACACGGGACGAAGTCTTCAATCTTGCATCTTCATAGTCTTGGAGTCCGGCCGATGATGATAGTTCGGCTATCCGGACACCCCCTAGTCCAGGACTCCCTCACTTGGTATTCCGATGTTTAGGTATCTAGTAACTTCCTTCAGATGTCGTCCAAAAGGTGTATCTTCATCCGGTTGGGTAACTTGTTCCTTGCATCCGCCATCCTATAGAGCAGAAAAGGGAGAGGAGTCAGAAATGAGAAGAGAGTAGTGACCTAGGGTTTTAGCTTAGTGGTCGTGTCCTACAGTCAGCGTGTGCTCTGATACCATCTTGTAGTGACCAGACCTCAAACAGTCTAGTCTCTATGCATCAATGTCATCCCTGGATTGGTAATGCTGACATGCACATTACTTGAGGATTTATAACAGAGTTTCAATCACACACTTGTTACATCGAATGTATCAAAAGAGAACTTATTACAAAAATATGGCTTAAGGCCATCTGAAAACGATAATAGTGGAAGGCTTGGAAGATAAAGTGAGTCCATCAACTCCAACGACATAGCTGAGTGAAAGACAACAACCTATGGCACCTTACTCGTCGTCTGAAAAGTCTGCAACATGAAATCTTGCAGTCCGAAACGGGTGAGCACATAGAATATGCTGGCAATGTAACACATAAAGTAATGAACAGAATAAATGCTATCACTACATGCATATTTGGCTGGTGGAAAGCTCTATGGTTACAATTTTGCATAAAGCCAATTTTTTCCTACAACAAAGGAATAAATTTCATTTAACTATCATGGTGGTTGTTAAACATTGAGAAGGTTCCTCCAACTCAATCCCAATTAAACATCATCATTAAACCAATCAAAATTAATTTAGAGTGATGAGATCAACATGATAATCCAAGAACCATATACTCAAGATGTCCATAACCGGGGACACGGCTAACCATGATTAGTTTGTACACTCTGCAGAGGTTTGCGCACTTTTCCCCACAAGACTCGAATACATCCATGGTCGGAGATTCGAGACACAGTCTTTCCGAAGCATTAACTCTCTACTCTGGGTAGACAGTACCACCTACAACCCACTACATCTGCTAGTCTACCTCTTCAAGAGCTTCACGCAACTTACTCAACTATGCCAGAGCCCATATTGGCTTGTGGCTGCACACGGAAGTTTCTAGCATCAATAATCTTATGATCCCTTTGAGCCTGGGTGGCGAAATGTAGGATGATCTCACGGGTACTCCGGGATATCCTAGGACATCACTGGATTCTCCAGGTGCCCTGACAACCATTGGGTACTCCAGGGTGCCTCAAGCCATCCACCCAGATGTGTATTTAAGTAGCCACCTTAACATAACCATTAATTAACAATACTCACATCTGTCATGGATACACTCACCCAAACCACGTCTACGAGCATAGCATAGCAATATAAGCATAATGTAGAAGTAACTCCCAAAGGTTTGATAATAAACATGACAATAGGTTCTACCTGATCATCTACTTCCCAAACCCACATGTTAATCAGATCCTAACCATTCAATGTTTGAGGGTTGATCTAATGCAATAAAAACTGGGTAGTAAGGAATATGATCAAAGTGTTACTTGCCTTGGCGATGTTCCGCAAAACCTAGAGACTCGTAGTAGCACGCTTCGCATTTCGGGTACTCTATCACAAACAAACAATAACATACAATCAGCACTCAACTAGAAGCACGGGTAAAACTCAAATAAAAGATCTAACCAGAAATTTCAACTTAAGAACTCCGGTTTGCAAAAACAATCAAATCAAACGGAGCAACGAAACTCAAACGGCGAAAGAAACAAGATCTATTTACTAATCTGGACTAAAGTCAAATTTTACAGTACCAAAATCTTGTTCAAGTTGGTTAAACAGAAAGAGGGCTTCGAGATGAAGATCTAGGTGCTTGAATCGCCTAATTCCGATAAACGAGCGAAAAGATAAACTAAAACGAAGAACAGGGCAGAAATCGCGCTCGAAAATAATCGCGGAAAACCCTGGAAAAAGAAAAACTTACGAACAAGCTAACAAACGAACGTTCGCTGTCTGCGGCTAACGGGTGAAAACCGTTCGCTAAAACAAACATATGGAGGAACGTCCGTTATTTAACTAAACCGAAAAAACAAAACCGATCTAACAAAAAACCGGATCTAGGGTTTAGGGGGAAAACCGTGCGGTTTTCTCACGAAAACCGGCGGCGGCGGTGGCGACTACCTCGTCGGCGGCGGGGTTGGTGGTGGCGGCGGTGAGCAGCTCCAGCGGCGGGGTCGGCTCCGGCGGTGGTGGCGACTCCGGTGTGGCGGTGGGTGGTCGTGGCACGGCTGCGCGCGGCGGCGGCACGGCTGGCGGCGGCGGCGATGGCTGGCGGGGCTGGGGCGGGGCTAGGGTTCGATGGGGAGGGGGTTGAGCCTCCCGGCTTTAAAGGCCGGCCGGGCCAGGAGTCCGGGGCGGACACGGCCCGGTAGGTTGGTTCGTTTTTTTTTTTTTTGAAATTATTCCAACGCACAGAAAAACGAATAAAAGAAATACTAAACAGACTCCAAAAATCCTGAAATAAATTTCCCCGTCCTCTAAAAATATAGCGGACAAAGTGAACATTTATTTGGGCCTCTAATGCAATTTTGAGAAACGCATTTTTTCCTAATTCAAATAAAATAGCAATAAAACTCTGAATAAAATTCTTATTTGATTTTAATATTTTCCCCCAATATTTCTTTATTTTGGAGAAGTCATTTTATCCCCTCTCTTTTATTTTCATATAAGAAATATTCGAAGAGAAAAATAATTAAAACCAAATGATCCTCTTTTTAAAATTTGAGAAAACTGAAATATGAAAATAACGAAATCCCCAACTCTCTCCGTGGGTCCTTGAGTTGCTTAGAATTTCTAGGATCAACCAAAAATGCAATAAAATATGATATGCAATGATGATCTAATGTATAACATTCCAAATTGGAAATTTGGTATGTTACACGTTGTCACTTCTGATGTGCTTGATCTTGACGGCATAGTTCGTCATGGCACGATTGGCGGGTTGTCTGAAGACATCCTGCACTTCAGTCTTAAAGAGAATTATATGCACCCATGTATATCTTGAGTAATCATCAAAAATAACAAAACCATAGAGACAAGCAGTGGTAGTAAGAGTAGAGTAGTGAGTAGGGCCGAATAAGTCCATGTGAAGCGGCTCGAAGGGTTGAGATGTCTTCATGATTGTCTTTGAGGGATGCTTGGCCCTAGTCATCTTCCCAGCTGCATAGGCACCACACAGATGGTCCTTCTTGAAATTGACACCTTCGATACCCACGACATGCTTCTTATTTGTGAGAGTGTACAAGTTCCTCATGCCCGCATGTCCTAGCCTCCGATGCCAGAGCCAGCACTCTAAAGCTTTTACTAGAAGACATACGGCTAGCTGTGGTCCTGCTGAGAAATCTACCATATACAGATCATCTTTTTGATACCCTTCAAAGACTAGAGATTTGTCAGATTACATAAGGACAAGGCAACGATATTTTCCAAATATCACAATCATGTTCAAATCACATAGCATTGATACAGACATTAAGTTGAAACCAAGGGATTCAACAAGCATCACTTTATCCATGTGCTGATCCTTTGAGATTGCAACTCTACCAAGACCCAATGCCTTAATTTTACCAGTGTCAGCAAATCTGAGATGACTTTTATCAGACAGGCGAAGGGTTAAATCCACCAGAAGACTTTGATCACTAGTCATGTGGTTGGTGCAGCCACTATCCATAATCCATTCTGAAGCTTGAGGTGTCATATCCTACAGTACAGTTTGGGGGATAGGCTTCACCAGAGAGTTGTGAAGCTAAAACATTGGACGAACAAGCGGAACATAGAAGTTCAGATCCTGGTTAGGATAGATAGGATGAGTGTCAAGGAATCCCTGGACGAAATACATAATAAGACCATTTGGACATTTTATCTTGCCTCGCACAAGATGTTTAAGGTCCCCAGCATAAGCATCAGACGCCTTTGATTTCCGGCTGGAGACCTTTCCCTGCAAAAGAGAGTTAAGTTTTCTTAACCACCCACATCTTCAGGGGTGGCTTAGAAGCAATGAGTCTAAGCGCAGCATCTAAGAACTTCGGCTTTGGAGCCCTAGCAAATAGCCTTGCAAGAGGAGAATAATACTCATAAGAATAAGCAGAAAAGTTCTTAGACTTATGAACATAGCAGTTTGACGAAACACGCTCGTATTCACAAGTCTGGGTATGATTTCCCTGCAAAACATTGGCGTTAGGGTGACTCAGGTGAGTTCTCTGTCTGTATGAAGAATTTGGACCATATGAAGCCTCTGGTCTAGGATTTGTCTTCTTCCCTGGTGGTGTCATGACGACATCCGCAGGAAGACGTTCGAGACAACGCTTGGGTACCGAGATCTTCTTAAGAGGTGGTCCATTCTTGCAGTTAGTACCAATATACCTGGCAAACACTTCACCCTTCTGATTCCTAAATAGTTTATAGTTTGCATCAAAGGATTCATCAATGATAATTGGGTTAGCACTAGTGAAGCCAGATAAGGTTGATGGGTCCACTGAAGGTTCCTTAGCAGCAACTAAAATAACATGCGGTGCCCCCATGTTTGGTTTTGGTAATTGATGACAATCTCTATATACTAATGGTTTCCTTGAGTTATATTTGAAGGTCTTGTCCATAGGATTTTCTTGGAGTACATGTGTTGGTTCCAAGGAGAGCTTGTGTCGACCAATGTGCTATTAAGGAATTATCCAAAGATTGGTCATGTGAGAGTTGATCTTATTGCAAGCATGTCTTGAAGAAGAAGATTGTGTGATCATTCATGCTTACCTTCAAGGCATCATCCAAATGAAGAGAGTTGGAAAGGTTCAAGGTTGATCAAGACTAAGTCAAGAGTGAATCAAGTTGATCAACTCACAAAGTGTAGAAGATGTACCGAGAGGGATCAAGTGATCCCATGGTATGGTAAGCATTGTCAATTACGCTTTGCGTACTAACCCATGGTCTTTGTAAGAGTTCTTTGTGGGGTTAGGTTGCGGTGTGCACGTTCAAGTGATGCATCACGAAGAGATCAAGTGCTTAAAGCTTGCCATCCATTGTGGTGACAATGGACTTGTGAAGATGTGCCGAAGAGTGGCTCAACCATAGTGGAGTAAGGGGGAGCAATCTGCTAGTCTTCACCGAGCCAACGCAATCAAGAAAGGTGGCCCAACTTGAGGAAGTCAAGATCATCTACATCGACGTCAAGTGGACTTTGTGCAAGGCAAAGGTTTGCCCTTGATAGGTTTTCTAGTTTACCGGTCTCATGGTGGTAGTTGTGATACCGGGTTATAGGATCGATTGCGGTACTATCAAGGGGGGCTCTTGATGAGTAGCTTGATCGTATCATTCGCAGAGAGCTCAAACCAATTGCATCCTTGCATTATGTTTCTTGGTTCTTGTTTGGTTCTCTTTGTGAGTCTTAGAGCTTATGGTCATCTTGATGACAAGCTTGAGTTCATCGAAAATGGAGTTTGCATGCGTCTTCTATGATGTTTTCGGTGTTAGAGGTTTTATCGGTCTTATCCGAGGAAGAGTTCTCACCTTTTTCTTTTGGGACTTTTCTCATTTTATTCTTATTGGTATTTCTATCAAGATTGTGTTAGCCCTTGTCGCTAGTTTTCCAACAAACTTGGTTTCATCGAATTCGGAGTCCGTTTGCAGAAGTTGTGTCAGTTTTGATGTCCTTAAAAGGGGCTGCTGCGGATGTAATTTTTTAGTACCGCTCTTGGGAGCGGTACTACCGCTTTGAGCGGTACTACCACGACTACTTCCGTGGCTACTTCCGCTCGGTACCAAAAACTAGTCACAAGTCCAGCGGTGGTAGGGACAGATGTAATTTTTTAGTACCGCTCGCAAGCAGTAGTACCGCTACCCTTAGCAGTAGTACCGCTCCTTGGAGCGGTAGTACCGCTCGGTGCAGGCTGTGAGCATAACGGTTGGATTTTTTCCCACCTATAAAAGGGGGTCTTCTTCCCCAATGAACCTTATCCCTTGAGCTCGTGTTCTTCCCCCATTGTTGACCTTCTTCGAGCTTGCTAACTCTCAATCCCTCCATGGATTCTTGCTAGTTTTTGAGGGAAAAGAGAGAGGAGATCTGGATCCACATTTCCACCAATCACTTTCTTCTCTATGTTAGGGGAACCCCTTGGATCTAGATCTTTGAGTTCTTGGTGTTCTCCTTCTTGTTCTTCCTCTCATCTTCCTCCCTAGCATTAGTTGCTTTGGTGGGATTTGAGAGAGAAGGACTTGGGCACTCTATGTGCCCTTGCCATTGCATTTGGTGCATCGGTTTGAGTTCTCCGCGTGATACGTGGAAGTTACAAGTTGAGAAGCTTATTACTCTTGGGTGCTTGGTACCCTTGAGCTTGTTACTCTTGGGTGTTTGGACACCCTAGAGCTTGTTCCTCTTGGGTGCCTTGGCGGCCTAGACGGTTGGTGTTGTTCGGAGCTCAATCATTATGGTGTAAAGCTCCGGGCAAGCGTCGGGGTCTCCAATTAGGTTGTGGAGATCGCCCCGAGCAATTTGACGAGTACCGGTGACCGCCCCCAAGGGTTGTCAAAGTGTACGGGTTTGGTGACCGCCCCCAAGGGTCGCCATTTGTACGGGTTCGGTGACTGCCCTCAAGGGTCCCTTAGTGGAATCATGACATCTTGCATTGTGCGAGGGCGTGAGGAGATTACGGTCGCCCTAGTGGCTTCTTGGGGAGCATTGTGCCTCCACACCTCTCCAAATGAAGATTAGCATCCGCAAGGGTGTGAACTTCGGGATACATCATCGTCTCTGCGTGCCTCGGTTATCTCTTACCCGAGCCCTTTACTTATGCACTTTACTTTGTGATAGCCATATTTTTCTTTATCATATATCTTGCTATCACATAGTTGCTTATCTTGCTTAGCATAAGTTGTTGGTGCACATAGGTGAGCCTAGTTGTTTTAGGTTTTGTGCTTGACAGATTAACCGCTAGGTTTATTCCGCATTTGTTCAAGCCTTAACTGTAATTATTTTAAAGCGCCTATTCACCCCCCCCCCCTCTAGGCGACATCCTCGATCTTTCAATTGGTATCAGAGCCTCGTCTATCTTTGTTAGGCTTAACCGCCTAGAGAGTAAAGATGTCGACTAGGGGATTAGGATTCTCTGACACTCTTAGTTTCGATGGCACAAATTTTGATGTTTGGGTAATTCGCATGCTTAACCTCTTTAGGGTCATGGACCCAAATTTAGAGTGAATTGTACATATGGGTTTTTATCCTCCAAAGGATCCCCAAAGATTATCTTTAGAGGATGAGAAAAACTCTTATCTCAATGCTCAAGCTTCTAATATGCTTTTTGATGCTTTGAGCAATGTAGTTATATTTCAACTCATGCCATTTCGGGATGCTCATGAGTTATGGACAAAGCTTCAAGATAAATATGGTGTGTCCAAGATTTGTGGGGGTGATTGTTCTCCCTCCTCCTCCGGCCGTGTTGCCTTCTCAACTTCTTCTAATTGACCTACATGTGGATTGCCACAAGGTAATGCTAGGGTGAGTAGTGGTGGTCATTGTAATGATGATAGTGTGCTTGTTCTTGGTGATTCTTCATCACTATCTTATTGCAGTGGTCCTTCTTTGGACTTTAACACTTCGAGCACCTTACATGTTTCACTTGCTCGTGTTGCTAGTCCTTGCATATCATGTAGAAATTGCTTGCTCAAATCTCATGATGACATGCTTGCTATGTCTTGTTGCCATGATAAAAATGTATCTATTTCCTCGAGTTGTTGTGCTAACAATGTAGAGGAAACTCAACACTCCATGGAACAAGATGTGGTCTTGAATGGTGCTTCAAGGGATCCTACATCATCATCTATTGCATTTTACCTTATGGCCAAGGCCTCAAAGGTATCTCCCACTTTGAATCCCAATATATCTTGTGATGATATTGATGATGGCAAGAATGATGATGATGTTGATTATGATGAAGAGAATGATAATGTTGCCTCCTTAAAAATTAAGGGGGAAATGGTTTTTAAAGCTCTTCATAAAAATGAAATTGCTCGTTCCAACTTCATGGAAATTATGTCCATTGCCATTGAGGGCAAGAAATATATTGAGGAGTTGGAATCTCATCTCGAGGAGCATGAGGTCACCATTGAGAAAATGGAAGGTCATGAGCGTGATTACGCTAATGAGATTGCGGACCTCTCTCAAGCTCTTGAACTTGAACAAACCACCAAGGAATCTCTTGAGGAGACTTTTTCTCTAGAATTATCTAGAGTAAGGGAATCTCGTGATAGAGCTCTTGAGGTGGCCAATGATTTTGAAACTAAAAATGAGGAGCTTGAAGTTGCGCATGCTAAACTCCTTGAGGACTTTGAGCACCTCGAAAATGGCTCAAGGGTCATTAAGAGTGAGCTCATCAAACTCACCGAGTCTCATGCTCAACTTAAAGCTTCATATTCAAAAGAGCTTGCCAAGTTGTCTTCTCCTCTTGTTGCTAATTATGATGCTTGTGCTACTAACTCTATCTCTTGTGAAGCATCCATATTGAAGGAGAATGTTGAGCTACGGGCTCAACTTGAGTTGCTATCTAGCAAATATGGAAAATTGGAAGAAAGTCATGAAAAGTTCTCAAAATCTCATGATGATCTTCTAGTATCACATAATGTGCTAAATATAGCTCATGAGGCCATGCTTGCTAAGGTAACATCTAGTGAGCCTCATGTGGATACTAGCACTACATCTAGTCAAAGTGCTATATTGCCATGTGCTAGTCCTTGTAATTCATCTACTCACAATGTTGGTACATCTTGTGATGAATTGCTTTCCTTGCCTTGTTGCTCTAACGATGAAGCTTATACTTTCTCTAGTACTTGTGTTGAGACTAACCATGTAGAGGAAATCAAAGAGCTCAAGACCCAAGTCACTTCTTTGAAGAAAGACTTGGAAAAGTGTCATGAAGGGAAGGCCACACTCAACAATATCTTGAGTGTGCAAAAATCCCCCAATGACAAACGTGGACTTGGATTCAACTCCAATAAGAAAAAGAAGTCTAAGAGCAACAAGAAGAAGGGCCAAAAACAAGTCAAGAATTCGGCCAAGATCATTTGCTTCAAGTGCAAAATTGAAGGGCATCATGTTAGATCTTGCCCTTTGAAGAAGAAGGCCATTAGTGACAAGCAACAAGGGAAGCGGCCACAAGTTCACTCTCATTCTCAATCTCAAGTTGAGAAATCAAGTGAGAAGAAAGTAAAAAGTAGACGTTGCTACCTATGTCGTGAAAAAGGTCACGTCGCTTCTTCATGCACAAATGGTACCTCATCCAACCCAATTATCATTGATGATGTCTATTATCTTGGGAATGATAAGGTTGGCAATGTGTTTGCCAAGTTTGTTGGTACTCAAAGTGGTTTGAAGCAAAGAACCATTTGGGTAGCCAAGCCTATTGTGACTAACCTCTTAGGACCCAACTTGGTTGGGGACCAACTAGCTCAAACTTGATCAATAGGTGTTGTTTGAGGGCATTGGACACTTGGCTACATTATGAAGAATTAAGGGGACTTCATCACTCTTATTGCCTCAAGCCAAGTCAATTGAATCATCAAGCTTATATCTTATATCCAATGTGCCTCCTTGTGGTAACTTGTACTTAAATTTTTTACATTGAAAGTTACTTGCCCACTTGCATGTTTTGGTTTTGTTCCTTGCATGTGTTTGTATATGTTGTGCTTCCAACTTGATTATCTTGAGCAATCAAGTATGTGTGTGTTGGTTTGCACATCATGTATGTGTGTGTCATGCATTGAGCCTTTTGCATCTTGTTTATTTCTTAGTTGGCTCTTGTGAGAGATTATTGGAATATCCCATTGTGGGGGAGTGATGTGCTTTGTGCACCTCACAATCCTATAAATGTGTGTACATGAGTAATACCATCTAGTATTGATATTTCAAGACTATCTAGTTGCTATGTGGTATGTCTTCTCATGAGAAATTCAAATTCTAAATTGCCCATTAATTATATCTTGTTGGATCCTCTTATTGCCTCTTGTTAAGTTTTCTTCATTGGTATCACATTATGGGGGAGTAATATGCTATGTATATTAGTAGCCTAGAAAATGTGTACATTTGAGATTTTGTCACCTAGTGTTGATATTGTAGATTATCTTGTTCCTAGGTGGCATGTTAGCTCTACAAGTTGCAATTTGCTTGTGTTTGGTGTGAAGATGATGTTGGATATCCTTGCTATCTACAAACGGGAATTATTTCCAAATACTTCTTGTCTGATGACAATTGGTACTCACTTATGTGTGGTAGAAATTATTGATCATCTTTACATTGGCCTTTGCTTTTATTTGCCTTATCTCATGCCTAGGATTGTGTCAACTCCCATTGTTTTCCATACCACTTGTGGATCTTGTTATTTTCTTGATCTTGTTTAGTGTTTTCTAGATATAGTGAAAGTGGTGATCCCACCTTGTGCATTTTGTATTCAAATGCAAATTCTCTATAATGCACTAGTCTTGGGGGAGCTATCCTATTTTCTATAAAACGCTCATATTGTGATCCATATTAAGTGTGTGTTGGTGGATGGCAAGTCGTTTCTTTTGGTACTTTGTGCCAACATGAAACTTTGTAGAGAGCTTGGTTTGTTTGGAACCATCCTCTCCTTTGGGAGTTTGACATCTTTTTTTTTGTGTGTTCCAATGGATATCTCATTCCTTGATGTATCTTTTAATGATATCTTCCAAGTGATGATTTCTCCATTTGGTATCCTTTTCACTTGGTTTTTCCTTATATTTTGGTATCGGTTCTTGAAAGTCTTGAGCATGCATTTTAACTTCATGTAGTTCCTTTGGCATGTTTTCTTTCTTTGATCCAATATATAGGGGAAACTTCACCAAGTCTCAAATTGGATGAGATATGCATGAGATTCATTTTCATATCTATATGCACACATCTATGTGGAGTTTGTCATATGTATTGTTGGTTCTCTAACTCTTTGGTCCCAATGAGTTTGGTACCATTTTGTTTATGTTGTTGTTCTAGGAACAATTGGAGATGCATTGGATACTCGGCTCATTCAAAAGGAAGGTGTTGTCACCATGTGCTTATTGTAGTCAAGCTAGTATGATCAATGAACTACTTTCTACCTTCAATTGGTATCTACTACATCCTTCCAATGCTATCTTGGTAACAAGTATCATCATCTACTACATGCACACATTATTGCATCAATCGTGTGTAGATTGTATCATGGCATGTTATTCTTTCTTTCTTGTGATACTTGTTTCCTTTCTCAAAGCATCCCAACAATGATCTCTTGTTGCTAGTTGTGATGTCTTTGATGGTTGTGTGGTAGGAATTCATTTATATACAATAAGACCATATCTAGCCTTGGGCTATGCTTCCAAGCACATATCTTATTGGTATATGTATGACTTCCTTTTGGATATCTTGTTCCTTCGTGTTGTAACTATTTCGGGTGTACATCCTTCTTTGTAGATATATATCGTCATGATTTCGTCTACCTAGACCCTTATACACTTGAGAGAAATTACATCTCTAGATGATTTCCTTTCTTTCACGTCCACCTTGTCTTTCTTATGTTATTTCTTTGGTGGCTCTGTGAAAGCTTTTGCCTTGAGTGCGTGTCTTATCTCGTTGCATCTTGATGCACTCTTGTGTGGTGAAGATTATTTTCCTCATGCTTGTCTTGACGAGGCTTTTGCCATCTTAATTGGTATCCCATGTCTTGATGATTCTTATGTTTTCTATCTTCACCTTGGGTTGTCACAAGTGTTGGTTATTCATTTTGCATATTTAGTGTTCTTGTGAACCCATTTGCTTAGTTGTGTGTGAGAATGAAAGGCTTTGCACCGTGTATCTCATTCATTCGAGACTATGTTGATGCTTATGCTCATCCGTATATTAGTCTTCTCATGTGCTTTGCCATGACTCACACACATCATTTTGGTTGAGCCTATTCTTAAGTTGCTTCTAAAGGTTCAAGGTTGATCAAGACTAAGTCAAGAGTGAATCAAGTTGATCAACTCACAAAGCATAGAAGATGTACCGAGAGGGATCAAGTGATCCCATGGTATGGTAAGCATTGTCAATTACGCTTTGCGTACTAACCCATGGTCTTTGTGAGAGTTCTTTGTGGGGTTAGGTTGCGGTGTGCACGTTCAAGTGATGCATCATGAAGAGATCAACTGCTTGAAGCTTGCCATCCATTGTGGTGACAATGGACTTGTGAAGATGTGCCGAAGAGTGGCTCGCCCATAGTGGAGTATGGGGGAGCAATCTACTAGTCTTCACCGAGCCAACGCAATCAAGAAAGGTGGTCCAACTTGAGGAAGTCAAGATTGTCTACATCGAGCTCAAGTGGACTTTGTGCAAGGCAAAGGGTTGCCCTTGATAGGTTTTCTAGTTTACCGATCTCATGGTGGTAGTTGGGAGACCGGGTTATAGGATCGATTGTCGTACTATCAAGGGGGGCTCTTGATGAGTAGCTTGATCGTATCGTTCGCAGAGAGATCAAACCAATTGCATCCTTGCATCATGTTTCTTGGTTCTTGTTTGGTTCTCTTTGTGAGTCTTAGAGCTTATGGTCATCTTGATGACAAGCTTGAGTTCATCGAAAATGGAGTTTGCATGCGTCTTCTATGATGTTTTCGGTGTTGGAGGTTTTACCAGTCTTATACGAGGAAGAGTTCTCACCTTTTTCTTTTGGGTCTTTTCTCATTTGATTCTTATTGGTATTTCTATCAAGATTGTGTTAGCCCTTGTCGCTAGCTTTCCAACAAACTTGGTTTCGTCGAATTCGGAGTCCGTTTGCAGAAATTGTGTCAGTTTTGGTGTCCTTAAAAGGGGCTGCTGCGGATGTAATTTTTTAGTACCGCTCTTGGGAGCGGTACTACCGCTTGGAGCGGTACTACCGCTTGGAACGGTACTACCGCGACTACTTCCGTGGCTACTTCCGCTCGGGACCAAAAACTCGTCACAAGTCCAGCGGTGGTAGGGACGGATGTAATTTTTTAGTACCGCTTGCAAGTAGTAGTACCGATACCCTTAGTAGTAGTACCGCTCCTTGGAGCAGTAGTACCGCTCGGTGTAGGCTGTGAGCATAACGGTTGGATTTTTTGCCACCTATAAAAGGGGGTCTTCTTCCCCAATGAACCTTATCCCTTGAGCTCGTGTTCTTCCCCCATTGTTGACCTTCTTCGAGCTTGCTAACTCTCAATCCCTCCATGGATTCTTGCTAGTTTTTGAGGGAAAAGAGAGAAGAGATCTGGATCCACATTTCCACCAATCACTTTCTCCTCTATGTGAGGGGAACCCCTTGGATCTAGATCTTGGAGTTCTTGGTGTTCTCCTTCTTGTTCTTCCTCTCATCTTCCTCCCTAGCATTAGTTGCTTCGGTGGGATTTGAGAGAGAAGGACTTGGGCACTCCGTGTGCCCTTGCCATTGCATTTGGTGCATCGGTTTGAGTTCTCCATGTGATACTTGGAAGTTACAAGTTGAGAAGCTTATTACTCTTGGGTGCTTGGTACCCTTGAGCTTGTTACTCTTGGGTGTTTGGACACCCTAGAGCTTGTTCCTCTTGGGTGCCTTGGCGCCCTAGACGGTTGGTGTTGTTCGGAGCTCAATCATTGTGGTGTAAAGCTCCGGGCAAGCGTCGGGGTCTCCAATTAGGTCGTGGAGATCGCCCAGAGCAATTTGACGGGTACCGGTGACCGCCCCCAAGGGTTGCCAAAGTGTACGGGTTCGGTGACCGCCCCCAAGGGTCGCCATTTGTACGGGTTCGATGACCGCCCCCAAGGGTCGCCATTTGTACGGGTTCGGTGACCGTCCTCAAGGGTCCCTTAGTGGAATCACGGCATCTTGCATTGTGCGAGGGCGTGAGGAGATTACGGTGGCCCTAGTGGCTTCTTGGGGAGCATTGTGCCTCCACAGCGCTCCAAACGGAGATTAGCATCCGCAAGGGTGTGAACTTCGGGATACATCGTCATCTCTGCATGCCTCAGTTATCTCTTACCCGAGCCCTTTACTTATGCACTTTACTTTGTGATAGCCATATTTTTCTTTGTCATATATCTTGCTATCACATAGTTGCTTATCTTGCTTTTCATAAGTTGTTGGTGCACATAGGTGAGCCTAGTTGTTTTAGGTTTTGTGCTTGACATATTAACTGCTAGGTTTATTCCACATTTGTTCAAGCCTTAACCGTAATTATTTTAAAGCGCCTATTCACCCCCCCCCCTCTAGGAGACATCCTCGATCTTTCAGCAACCCATGTGGTTTTGGGGTACTGCTCAGGCATCCGGTAAGAACCATCAACATTCATTTTCCTCTTGAACCCAACACCCTCTTTCCTAGGGTTTCGGTTCAGAATCTGATTTTTTAGGACATCACATAGTGTTTGATGCCCTTTGAGACTTTTGTACATTCCTGTCTCAAGCAATGACTTCAACCTGGCATTCTCATCAGCAACAGTAGTGGTGTCCTCGGCAGAGGGGTTAGTTACCACATTAGCAGTTGAAGATATTGCAGTAGTAGCAATAGTTGAACATTCAGCAACAGAGACAACATTATCACGCTAAATACATTTTAGACATGGTGGTTCAAATCCTTCCTGAGCAGAACTGATCTGTTGAGCGTGGAGTGACTCGTTCTCCTTTTGAAGATCTTCATGGGCTGATCTCAATTTCTCAAGTTCCTGCTTCCTTTGAAGATAATCATAGGAAAGCTTTTCATGAGAGGTTGAGAGCGATTCATGATGACTTTCAAGTTCCTCATACTTAACATGAAGATTTTTAATGTCTTCAATTAAGGACTGAGTTCGTGTCATTTCCGCGTCCAACAGGTCATCGCTTTTGTCTAACAGCTTATGAATATGTTCCATAGCATTCTGTTGTTCAGTTGCAATTTTAGCAAGTGTTTTGTAGCTAGGTTTAGATTCACATTCAAAGTCATCTTCACTTGATGTTTGAAAGTAAGCATCACGTGAGTTTACCTTGGCACCACGATTTGATGGTTGAGCCTTTGTTCTTTGCGAGCCTTGTCTTTCTGCCATGAAGTAGTAGGTGGGAGCAGAGTCATCCTCATCTTTGGCATCAGCGTTGGTGACGAGGCCATTGTGTTCAGCGTTGAAGATGGACTTGGCGACGTATGCAGAAGCTAGAGCCAGGCTTGCTACTCCAGTATCAGATTCCTCTTCAGACTCCACCTCTGCCTCCTCAGATGCAGACTCCTCCTCTGAATCCATCTCCTTGCCAACAAATGCACGAGCCTTGCTTGATGAGCTCTTCTTGTGTGATGAAGACTTTGATGAAGATTTGGAAGAAGACTTTGAGGATTTCTTCTTCTTCTTGTCATCAGAATCATATTTCTTGCTCTTCTTCTTCTTCTTTGTCTCATTGTCCCACTATGGACACTCAGAGATGTAGTGACCAGGTTTCTTGCACTTGTGACTGGTTCTCTTCCTGTGATCACGAGAGGAAGCTTCATCATTTCTTGAGTTGGATCTTGAAGACTTTCTGAAGTATTTCTTCTTGGCGAACTTCTGGAACTTCTTCACAAGCATAGCAAGCTCCTTTCCAATATCTTCAGAATCCCCAGAACTGCAGTCAGATTCTTCTTCAGATGAGGAGACAGCCTTTGCCTTCAAAGCTCGAGTACGGCCATAGTTGGGACCATAGATATCTCTTTTCTCAGATAGCTGGAACTCATGTGTGTTGAGCCTCTCAAGTATGTTAGACGGATCGAGAGTCTTGAAGTCAGGGCGCTCTTGAATCATCAGAGCCAGTGTGTCAAATGAGCTGTCAAGAGATCTCAGAAGTGTCTTGACGATTTCGTGCTTGGTGATCTCAGTGGCGCCGAGTGCATGAAGCTCATTGGTGATATCAGTGAGGCGATCAAATGTGAGCTGGACATTCTCATTGTCGTTTCTCTTGAAGCGGTTGAAGAGATTGCAAAGAATACTGGTCCTTGAATCTCTCTGTGTTGAGACGCCTTCGTTGACCTTGGAGAGCTAGTCCCAGACTAGCTTCGCAGTTTCCAGAGCACTCACACGACCATACTGCCCTTTGGTCAGATGACTACAGATGATGTTCTTGGCAGTTGAGTCCAGTTGGATGAACTTCTTGACATCAGCAGGAGTAACACCTTCACCGGCCTTGGGAACGCCATTCTTGACGACATACTAGAGATCGACGTCAATGGCTTCAAGATGCATACGCATCTTATTCTTCCAGTAGGGGTAATCAGTGCCATCGAAGACAGGGCACGCAGCGGAGACTTTGATTATCCCTGTAGTCGACATAGCTAAACTCCAGGTGGTTAAACCGAATCACACGGAACAAGGGAGCACCTTTCTCTGATACCAATTGAAAGTGCTAGTATTCAACTAGAGGGGGGGTGAATAGGCGATTTTTATGGAAGTCTTCAAAGCAGGGATGTTTTGAAGACAAACAATAAAAATGAACCTATTGATATGCAGCGAAGGTAGACTACACTAGACAAGCCATAGTCAAGTAAGCAATATGGTGAAAACACGAAGACTATCAGCAGTTAGGTAGTATGGATCAGGATGAAAGATAATATGAAGCCAAACAAACAATAGTCTTCACACAGTGAAGTCAATCAGATCAGGCAAGTGAGCAAAGATTTCACGAAGACAAACTGTAAGTAAGGTGAGAGAGGTAGGATAGAACCAGTTGCTCGGAGAGGACAAGGGGTTTGTTGGACTAGTTCCAGTTGCTGTGACAACTGTACATCTGGTTAGGGAGGCTGAGATTCAACTCAGAAAACCGTGTCTTCACCTTATTCCCCTTGAGCTAAGAACACTTAGTCCTCGCCCAATCACTCTAGTAAGTCTTCAAGGGAGACTTTCAAACCTTCACAGACTTTGTTCACCGGCAATCCACAATGAATCTTGGATGCTCAGAACGTGACGCCTAACCGGCTGGAAGATTCACAGTCCTCAAGTGTAATAAGTCTTCAGATCACACGGACAGAAAGACTTCAGTGATGCCTAACACGTTTTGGCTCTGGGTGTTTTGGGCTTTGTCCTCGCAAGGATTCTCTCACAAAAGCTTCGGAGGTGGTTTGCTCTCAAACGACAAAAGTCGTGCACTAACTCTGAGCAGCCACCAATTTATGGTGTAGGGGGTGGGCTATTTATAGCCAGGAGGCAACTCGGCCTGATTTGTACAAAATGACCCTGTGTCACTAAGGAACTGACACGTGTCCAACGGTCAGATTTCAAACACATGCGGCAGCTTAGCTTGGGCTACAAGCCAAGCTGACTCATCCAGCTCTGGTCATTGTCTTCGCTCGAAGACATATGATTTGGTTGAGCATCACATCAGTCACTCTGACTTTGTTCACTTGGACCCCACTTAACAGTACGGTGGTTCCTATGACTCAACAAAGAAGAAAAGGAAACTACGAAACAACTATGTCTTCGCACTCCATAGTCTTCACGCGATGTCTTCTCTTGTCATAGTCTTCAATGCGAATGTCTTCACAGACCACCATTGTCTTCAATGTCTGCGCACATTTTTAGGGGTCATCTCTCGTAGGTAAACCGAGTCAGTATGAGACTACTAACTATGTTATCCTGCAATTCTCACAAACATATTAGTCCATCAACCAAGTTTGTCGTCAATACTCCAAACCAACTAGGGATGGCACTAGATGCACTTACACCCCATCCGTCCCCGGCCGCCGCTCTGCTCATCCTGGAAGCCACTCCATCCGTCTGGGTCGCCGCCCTGCCCATCCGGGAAGCCACCCCATCCGTCTGGGCCGCCTCCCTGCCCATCCCGGCCGCCGCCACGCCCCCTGTCTCCTCCATGATGCAGCGACCGGGGGCGCGTGGCCTCGCCCCGCGCGCTCCAGCTCTACTGCATCCCGGGCGGGGAGAGGCAGGGGAATACGACGGACGGAAGTGGGGGAGGACGGCGGGTGGCGGGAGAGAATGGTGGACAACGGTGAGAACGACGAGAGGAGAAAGAGTTTGTTCAGGGAAGGAAGAAGGAGCAGACCAGGCGGCTGGGAATATTCGTTTTCGGCGGGGGAGGGTGGATATCCGGTTTTAAGGGGCTCTGCTAGAGATGCTCGAAGCGCTTGGCAGTTAGCTGCTTCTCTCATGTACTAATACCGTGCACTACTCCTACGTACGTACGTGACACTGCATGTCGCATTACATATAGTCTGTAGTATCTATCCTCGCACCGAACGCACGTCAGAGCGCCGGAGGAGTTCTGACACGTATGTAGGCGAGAGACGTACGTACGCACGCGCTGGTGGACGGACGGACGGGCGGATGTTACGGATAATTTTGCGTGGACATCTATCTGTTTGGTACCCCGTATCAAAATATAAGATGCTTTTGTAAGCTATACGTAAATACGTAAGTGAGAAACTTCTTTCGTGCAGGTGTCGTCTCGCTCACCTGTAATGCGTGCATGCATATGGTCGACTCGCGCACCGCGCAAGGAGACCAGCGGCGCGTGCACGTGCACGTACGAAGGCGCACGGTCTACGGACGGCAGTAGACATATCAGATAGCTCAGGAGGGACTGTGCATGCGCGCGGCGCGAGATATGTATATAGCTAGGCCAAACAAGATCGCGAGCACGGACGCACCACGTGTCCGTCGAGAGCTGGGCCTGCTTCAGCCACAGCGTCACTGCTGATGCCTCCTAAGAAGCACGGATACGGGAAGAGAGACACGGGAATACGGGATACGACATTTTCCAAAAACAATCGTTCGGGGATACAGCGGGGTATATAAGTATTTTGAAATAGTAAATATGAAAGTATTTAGAATAATAAATATGAATAAAGACTTCATGATATTTTTTAGATGAGAATTTTTTTAGTACTGGATATTGGTTGTCTCCTTTCTATTCATGAAAGACTAATAGCAGTCCACTCAAAGCCCATATAGCTCTCCGTCCACTTAGAGCTCATGTAAGGCCCAATTCCTGAAAACCCTAGGGTTCCAGCCCGTTCCAGCCGTTCCTAACTTCCCATTCTCGTACTCCCTTTTTCTAGCCGCCGGTGAAGAAACGACAGCGCCGTCGGCAGCTTCCATCAGCCATCTTCTCCTTGCCCAAATCATCTTCCTCGCTGGCCACCACAATCCCCATCTTTCTTTCTGCTCAAAGCTTCTTCCTTGTTGGCGGACGCCTTGCCATCTTCCTCTACCAAGATCTCCTTCATTAGCAGCTCAAGGTGTGCAAAACCGAACCAAAAATCAAAAACCGAATAAAAAAACAAACCAAACCAAAGACCAAAAACCGAATCAAAAAACCAAACCGAACTGAAACTTCAGTTTTTTTCAAGTTTCAGGTTCAGTACCCAAATATGGAAACCGTTTAACATTCGGGTTTTTCTGTTAGAAACCGAACAGTTTTCAGTTAAACCAAAATAACCAAAACTAGCTTCAGTGTGTGTTAAACAACCGAAGAGCTGGGTTGATCCTTCCATCGCTCGTTTTATAGCCATCCACCCATCTTGTTGTTGGTCACTCCACGAGGTGGTACTAAACTGTGCAACGCGGCTGGCGCATGACCTGGAGGCTAGCACTTGGGCCTGGGCCTTGGGCTGCCTGGCGCATGAGTTTGGAGGCTGGCACGACGCTTGGACCAGGAGCGTGGATGCTTTTTCCCAAAAGAAAAAAGGAGCGTGGACTCTACAGCCTGTAAAGACTAGCGATGTGGTGTTTCGTGGCATATTTTTTCCATGTAAAAAAACCTAGAGGCTGGTGCATGTTGTGCTTTTCTCCTGTTTTGTCCTTAAATTTTCCTAGTATACTTACATATACTAGAAGAACGCCCGTGCGTTGCAACTGTTGGAAAAATGAGCAAATTACTACGAGATTTAATCCGAATAAATAGGAAATAGATCATGACAGCAATAGCAGAGATTAAACTAATCATGCGAACTAGCATAGCAGATGAACTGATCACATCTAGGGCACATACTAGAAACATGAATTCTACCACGATCTCAAACAGGAAGGACAGAATCACATACGGTGC
Source organism: Triticum aestivum (assembly GCF_018294505.1). Lineage (NCBI taxonomy): Eukaryota > Viridiplantae > Streptophyta > Magnoliopsida > Poales > Poaceae > Triticum > Triticum aestivum. The sequence continues at coordinate 437,304,891 of NC_057807.1, read as the reverse complement.
AGCGGGAGCAGCACCGCCGGTGTTGACGTTGTCGCCCCTGTCATCGAGTATGAGGTTGCCGAGGTCGGGGAAGAAGTCGTCGTTCGCGAAGTCGTCCCTGCCAACAGTCGCGCGAGTGCGCTCCCCAAAAACCCGATCGCCCCTCTCCCGTACAGGATCACGAGAGGCGGGGTTCCGGAGGCCTGCTGTCCCTTCTCCCGGTGCACGTCGAAAGGAGGGATGGAGAAGACTTGCTTGGCGGCGCAATGATCTGGAGCGCTGGTGAGAAACCATACGAAGCGGCGGCGGCTAGGGTAGACGTCCGCCTGACTATATAGTGCGAGTCGGGTAGGTCGTGGGAGTAAACCCCACGTCCGAGTCGTCACGATCCAAAAGAATCGGAAACAGTTCAGTAATTAATGCGTCCGTTAATTACTAATTAATGACTCGTTAATTTTTCCCGAGCAGCAAAAATATAGACAACGTGCATAGCTCTGCCCTCGGCTCGGCTCAATCCCGCAACCCGCGGCGCGTCGTGACGAGGCGTGGCGTGGCGTGGCGAGGCGAGCGAGGAGGAGGAGCGCGCGTGTAGGTCTCCTCTTCTCATGCTCATACAAGTGGTAGAAGAGCTCACCTTATAAAGGGGTGCAACTCTCTCTCAACTTATAAGGTGACGACTAAACTTTAGCCTCACTCACTCCACTCACATGTGTGCATGAATGGGCCAAGAGAATTTCAGAATTTTAGTTGGGCTTTGGGCCAAAAGCCCACTAGCAAATTCCAACAATCCCCCACAAAGTCTTATTGGCACATTTCATCATTTATTTCCAAAACATTGTTTATATACCGGTGCTTAGTGGAGACTGTGAAGTTGAACTTCCACTTAGAGATTTATGCTACACTAGATCACAACTTGAATAGTGGACTATGCCTTGAACTACAAGTTTTCTGCGAGACTAGTTTCACACAAACTCTTGACCGATACTGGGCTGTCGCAAGGCTTCCCCGCGGGTGGAGCGTATACGTCATACTCCAGGGCCTTTCATGAATTTATTAGAGAACACCCAATTCTCACAGACTGCGACGTTAACAGTCAAATTCATATAGGTGTGTTCCTCAGAAGATGTTCTGCAGGACAACATCTCTGCTTACCCGAATAAGCCACTTGGAACACATTAAGATAAGTATCAACCTCCCATGCAAATCAGGAGAGTATTGCATCTTCACGGAGTGGGATAGTTAATATAGGGATACTCTCCTCCCAGCTGACCAACAGCTTGTCTCCCACTTCTACTTCACGGGATCTCCGATCACATAGAGTGGGTTACCACTATGGACAACTCATGCGGTGGGTCTTAGACCCATCTTCATCGATGCGTTATCTATCACATTACGTGATAGACCCTTTGTGAAGGGATCTGCCAAGTTTTTTGACGTTTGGATATAATCCAATGTAATAACTCCGGAGTTCCTCAGTTTCCTAACAGATTTTAATCTCCTCTTCACATGCCTTGAGGACTTCATATTGTCCTTAGAACTATTTATCTTGACGATCACAGTTTGATTATCACAGTTCATCAGGATAGGAGGTATTGGTTTTTCAACCATAGGTAAGTCCATCAATAGCTCACGAAGCCACTCTGCTTCAACAGTGGCAGTGTCTAATGCTGTGAGTTCTGCTTCCATAGTTGACCTCGTTAAGATGGTCTGCTTGCAAGACTTCCAGGAAACAGCGCCACCACCAAGTGTAAAAACATAACCACTTGTGGCCTTAATCTCATCAGCATCAGATATCCGGTTCGAGTCACTATAACCCTCCAGTACCCTTGGATACCCGGTGTAGTGAATTCCATAGCTCGCAGTGCCCTTCAAGTAGCGCATAACTCTCTCAGGCGCACGCCAATGATCATCTCCTGGTTTTGACACAAACCGACTTAGCTTGCTCACAGCAAAGGAGATGTTAGGCCTCGTGGCACTCGCCAAATACATAAGTGAGCCAATAATCTGAGAATACCTCAGTTGATCTCTAGCAATCCGTCGATTCTTTCGAAGCAACACACTAGCATCATATGGAGTTGGAGAAGGCGTGCAGTCGCTATACCCAAAACGACTCAAGACCTTTTCCACATAGTGAGACTGAAGCAGTGTGATCCCACCATTCTCATTTCTCAACAGCTTGATGTTTAAGATAACATCAGCTACTCCTAGATCCTTCATCTCAAAACAGCGAGATAAGAAATCCTTAACCTCCTTGATTAAATCAAGTTTGGTTCCAAAGATCAATATGTCGTCGACATACAGACAAAGAATAACTCCTTCGTCCCCACCATAGAGATAGTACACGCACTTGTCACCATCATTTACTACAAAGCCGGCAGCAGTTAATGTTCTTTCAAACTTCTCATGCCACTCCTTAGGAGCTTGCTTAAGGCCATATAAAGACTTTAACAACTTGCACACCTTTGCTTCCTGACCAGGTACTACAAAACCATCTGGCTGATCCATGTAAATTTCCTCCTTCAACTCTCCATTGAGGAAAGTCGTCTTAACGTCCATTTGATGAACGAGAAGACCATGTGAGGCAGCCAATGATAGTAGCACCCGAATTGTGGTCAGTCTAGCCACGGGTGAGTAAGTATCAAAGAAGTCTTCACCTTCTTTCTGGGTATAACCCTTAGCCACAAGCCGTGCCTTGTACTTTTCAATCGTACCATCAGGTCTAAGCTTCTTCTTGAACACCCACTTACATCCTACAGGTTTGCACCCATAAGGACGGTCAGTGATCTCCCAGGTTCCGTTAGCTAAGATGGAATCCATCTCGCTACGAACAGCTTCCTTCCAGTAGTCAGCATCAGGAGATGCACAGGCTTCTGAAATAGTCCTGGGTGTGTCATCCACAAGGTACACAATGAAATCATCACCAAAGGACTTTGCAGTCCTCTGTCTCTTACTCCTTATAGGAGTTTCATTGTCACCCTCAACTGGATTCTCAACGTGTTCCATCGCAATGGTGGGTTTAGGAATTACAGTGAGTTCCTCACTAGATGGAATAGGTATCTCCTGATTTGATGAACTTGACATATCCTTCATAGGAAATATGTCCTCAAAGAAAGTTGCATCATTAGACTCCATAATCGTACCAACATGCATGTCGGATACCTTAGATTTTATTATCAAAAATCTATAGCCAATGCTATGAAAAGCATAGCCCAGAAGAACACAATCCATGGTTTTTGGTCCAAGCTTGCACTTCTTAGGAATTGGTATATTGACTTTCGCCAAACAACCCCAAGAACGTAGGTAAGAGAGTTTCAACCTTTTCCTTTCCCATTCCTCAAATGTAGTCATGGTCTTATGCTTTGTGGGAACTCGGTTTAGGACATGCCACGCGGTCATTAGTGCCTCCCCCCACCATTCCTTGGAAAGACCCGATGTGTCTATCATGGTGTTAACCAAATCAGTTAGAGTTCGGTTCTTTCTTTTGGCCACCCCATTAGACTGAGGTGAGTAGGGAGGCGTCCTCTCATGGATTATACCATGTTCCGCACAAAACAGATCAAAATCATTGGAAAAATACTCTCCACCACGATCGGACCTAAGCCGTTTAATTTTTCGATCAAGTTGGTTCTCTGCCTCAGCTTTATAGTTTTTGAAGAAAGTTAAAGCCTCATCTTTTGATTCCAGAAGATACACATAGCAATATCTAGTGGAGTCATCAATCAACGTGATGAAATATCTCTTTCCACCTTTTGTCAACACGCCATTCATTTCACAAAGATCAGAATGTATAAGCTCTAGTGGTGCCAAGTCTCTTGCCTCTGCAGTCTTATGGGACTTGCGAGGTTGCTTAGCTTGCACACATACTTGGCACTTAGAGCCTTTGACAGCAGAGATTTTCGGAACTAAATTCAGATTGGCTAGCCGCGTCATGCAACCAAAGTTAATGTGACAATGTCGTGAATGCCAAATATCAGACTCATTGTTGTGGCAAACATTATTAATAACTTTAGTGCAAAAATCTGACAAAGATAGGTGGAACAAGCCTCCGCACTCATAGCCGTTTCCAACAAATTGTCCACACTTGGAAATTACAACTTTATTGGACTCAAAAACCAACTTAAAACCATCTCGACATAAACGGGAACCGCTAAAGAGATTTTTATTGATGGACGGCACATGATGTACGTCCTTCAGACGCACGGTCTTCCCCGAAGTAAACTTCAGATCGATCGTACCAACACCTCGAATGATGGCATGTGACCCGTTCCCCATCAGCACGGGAGAAGTCCCTGTGGCCTGGTAAGAAGAAAACATGAAGGCGTCAGCAGTAACATGTACATTGACACCGGTGTCAATTAACCAATTAGGGGATTGAAATACTGAAAGGATGGTAGGAAAAATACCGTACCCCGATTCCTTCATATCAGTATCACCGATGACAACATTAGCGGACTTGTCGCTCTTCTCATGTTCGCGCTCCTCAAAGCGGTTAGGACACTTCGGAGCCCAGTGATTAGGATCACCGTAGACATGGCAAAGTCCCTTCCCCTTCTTATGAGAATTCTTCTTGAAGTTGGTAGAATATGATGGCTTATTCTTTGTATCAAACTTGTCTTTGCCCTGAGTTTTGTTCTTGTTGTTTTTGAACTTGTTGGGCTGGAAGTTCTTCTTCTATACCATGTGGGCACTAGAAGCTCCCTCAGCAACTCGAGCACGTGTGTCTTTTGCTCTCGCCTTCTCTTCAACATCAAGAGTACCAATGAGATCCGTAACGGAAAACACCTGTCTCTTGTGTTTCAGGGAAGTAGCAAAATTGTTCCACGAAGGTGGAAGCTTGGCAATAATGCCTCCGGCAACAAATTTTTCCGGCAACACACACTTGAAGTGCTTAAGTTCTTTTGCGAGCGACTGTATCTCATGAGCCTGCTGTATAACAGAGCGCTCATCAGTCATCTTGTAGTCATAGAATTGCTCCATGATGTACAACTCGCTATCGGCGTCCGAGGCACCAAACTTGGCCTCGAGCGCAGCCCACATGTCCTTGCCGTTGTCAAACGACATATACGAATCCACAATGGAATCATCAAGAACACCCAGAAGAGCGCCTTTAAAGAGAGTATCGATCTTCTCAAAAGCTTCTAGCTGTGTAAGATCGCCCTCAGGCTTGCCCTTAATGGCGTCATAGCAGCCCATGGTCTGAAACCAATAGACTGCTCTCGTGCGCCACCTCTTATATTGTGCCCCCTTAAAGGCAGGCGGCTTCAGATGCGCAGCAAAGCCACTCGGAGTAAATTGCCTATAATCAGGTTTTTGTATTGTTGGGAAAATGAGCAAATTACTACGAGATTTAATCCGAATAAATAGGAAATAGTGAAGGAAATATGCCCTAGAGGCAATAATAAAATTATTATTTATTTCCTTATTTCATGATAAATGTTTATTATTCATGCTAGAATTGTATTAACCGGAAACATGATACATGTGTGAATACATAGACAAACATATAGTCACTAGTATGCCTCTACTAGACTAGCTCATTAATCAAAGATGGTTATGTTTCCTAATCATAGAAATGTGTTGTCATTTGATTAATGGGATCACATCATTAGGAGAATGATGTGATTGACATGACCCATTCCGTTAGCCTAGCACTTGATCGTTTAGTATGTTGCTATTGCTTTCTTCATGACTTATACATGTTCCTGTAACTATGAGAATTATGCAACTCCCGTTTACCGGAGGAACACTTTGGGTACTACCAAACGTCACAACGTAACTGGGTGATTATAAAGGAGTACTACAGGTGTCTCCGAAGGTACATGTTGAGTTGGCGTATTTCGAGATTAGGTTTTGTCACTCCGATTGTCGGAGAGGTATCTCTGGGCCCTCTCGGTAATGCACATCTTTATAAGCCTTGCAAGCAATGTGACCAAATGAGTTGGTTACGGAATGATGCATTACGGAACGAGTAAAGAGACTTGCCGGTAACGAGATTGAACTAGGTATTGGATACCGACGATCAAATCTCGGGCAAGTAACATACCGATGACAAAGGGAACAACGTATGTTGTTATGCGGTTTGACCGATAAAGATCTTCGTAGAATATGTAGGAACCAATATGGGCATCCAGGTTCCGCTATTGGTTATTGACCGAGAATAGTTCTAGGTCATGTCTACATAGTTCTCGAACCCGTAGGGTCCGCACGCCTAACGTTACGATGACAGTTATATTATGAGTTTATGAGTTTTGATGTACCGAAGGAGTTTGGAGTCCCGGATGAGATCGGGGACATGACGAGGAGTCTCGAAATGGTCGAGACGTAAAGATCGATATATTGGACGACTATATTCGGAGTTCGGAAAGGTTCCGAGTGATTCGGGTATTTTTCGGAGTACCGGAGAGTTACGGGAATTCGCCGAGAGAAGTATTGGGCCTTATTGGGCCATACGGGAAAGGGAGAGGGGCTGCCTAGGGCAGGCCGCCCCCCCCCCAAGGCCTAGTCCGAATTGGACTAAGGGGAGGGGCCTCACCCCCTCCTTCCTTCCCTTCTCTCTTCCCTTTCCTTCTCTCCTACTCCTACTACATGGAAGGTCTCCTAGTTGGACTAGGAAAGGAGGGAGTCCTACTTCCGGTGGGAGTAGGACTCCTCCTTGGAGCGCCATTCCTTGGCCGGCCGCCCCCTCCCCCTTGCTCCTTTATATACGGGGGCAGGGGGGCACCCCATAACACACAAGTTGATCTATGGATCGTTCCTTAGCCGTGTGCGGTGCCCCCCTCCACCATATTCCACCTCGGTCATATCGTCGCGAAGTTTAGGCGAAGCCCTGCGTCGGTAGAGCATCATCATCATCACCACGCCGTCGTGCTGACGGAACTCATCCCCGAAGCTTTGCTGGATCGGAGTCCGGGGATCGTCATCGAGCTGAACGTGTGCTGAACTTGGAGGTGCCGTACGTTCGGTGCTTGGGTCAATCGGATCGTGAAGACGTACGACTACATCAACCGAGTTGTCATAACGCTTCCGCTTACGGTCTACGAGGATACGTGGACGAACACTCTCCCCTCTCGTTGCTATGCCATCACCATGATCTCGCGTGTGCGTAGGAAATTTTTTGAAATTACTACGTTCCCCAACAGTGGCATCCGAGCCTAGGTTTTATGCGTTGATGTTATATGCACGAGTAGAACACAAGTGAGTTGTGGGCGATATAAGTCATACTGCTTACCAGCATGTCATACTTTGGTTCAGCGGCATTGTGAGATGAAGCGGCCCGGACCGACATTACGCGTACGCTTACGCGAGACTGGTTTCACCGCTACGAGCACTCGTTGCTTAAAGGTGACCGGCGGGTGTCTGTCTCTCTCACTTTAGTTGAACCGAGTGTGGCTATGCCCGGTCCTTGCGAAGGTTAAAACAGCACCAACTTGACAAACTATCGTTGTGGTTTTGATGCGTAGGTAAGAACGGTTCTTGCTAAGCCCGTAGCAGCCACGTAAAATTTGCAACAACAAAGTAGAGGACGTCTAACTTGTTTTTGCAGGGCATGTTGTGATGTGATATGGTCAAGACGTGATGCTATATTTTATTGTATGAGATGATCATATTTTGTAACCGAAGTTATCGGCAACTTGAAGGAGCCATATGGTTGTCGCTTTATTGTATGAAATGCAAACGCCCTGTAATTGCTTTACTTTATCACTAAGAGATAGCGATAGTCGTAGAAGCAATAGATAGCGTAACGACAACGATGCTACGATGGAGATCAAGGTGTCGCGCCGGTGACGATGGTGATCACGACGGTGCTTCGAAGATGGAGATCACAAGCACAAGATGATGATGGCCATATCATATCACTTATATTGATTGCATGTGATGTTTATCCTTTATGCATCTTATCTTGCTTTGATTGACGGTAGCATTTTAAGATGGTCTCTCACTAATTATCAAGAAGTGTTCTCCCTGAGTATGCACCGTTGCGAAAGTTCTTCGTGCTGAGACACCACGTGATGATCGGGTGTGATAGGCTCTACGTTCAAATACAACGGGTGCAAAACAGTTGCACACGCGGAATACTCGGGTTAAACTTGACGAGCCTAGCATATACAGATATGGCCTCGGAACACGGAGACCGAAAGGTCGAGCGTGAACCATATAGTAGATATGATCAACATAATGATGTTCACCATTGAAACTACTCCATCTCACATGATGATCGGACATGGTTTAGTTGATTTGGATCACGTGATCACTTAGATGACTAGAGAGATGTCTGTCTAAGTGGGAGTTCTTAAGTAATATGATTAATTGAACTTGAATTTATCATGAACTTAGTCCTGGTAGTATTTTGCAAATTGTGTTATAGATCAATAGCTCGCGTTGTTGCTTCCCTATGTTTTTATATGTGTTCCTAGAGAAAACTATGTTGAAAATGTTAGTAGCAATGATGCGGACTTGGTCCGTGATCTGAGGTTTATCCTCATTGCTGCACGGAAGAATTATGTCCTTAATGCACCACTAGGTGACAGACCTATTGCAGGAGCAGATGCAGACGTTATGAACGTTTGGCTAGCTCAATATGATGACTACTAGATAGTTTAGTGCACCATACTTAACGGCTTAGAATCGGGACTTCAAAGACGTTTTGAACGTCATGGACCATATGAGATGTTCCAGGAGTTGAAGTTAATATTTCAAGCAAATACCCGAGTTGAGAGATATGAAGTCTCCAACAAGTTCTATAGCTAAAATATGGAGGAGAATCGCTCAAACTAGTGAGCATGTGCTCAGATTGTCTGGGTACTTCAATTGCTTGAATCAAGTGGGAGTTCATCTTCCAGATAAGATGGTGATTGACAGAATTCTCTAGACACCATCACTAAGTTACTAGAACTTCATGATGAACTATAGTATGCAAGGGATGACGAAAACGATTCCTGAGCTCTTCATAATGCTGAAATCGATGAAGGTAGAAATCAAGAAAAGAGCATCAAGTGTTGATGATTGACAAGACCATTAGTTTCAAGAAAAGGGCAAAGGGAAAGAAAGGGAACTTCAAGCAGAATGGCAAGCAAGTTGTCACTCCCACGAAGAAGCCCAAAGCTGAACCAAAGCTTGAAACTGAGTGCTTACACTGCAAAGGAAATGGTCACTGGAAACGTAAATACCCTGAATATTTGGTGGATAAGAAGGATGGCAAAGTGAACAAGGGTATATTTGATATACATGTTATTGATGTGTACTTTACTAGTGTTTATAGTAGCCCCTGAGTATTTGATACTTGTTCGGTTGCTAAATATTAGTAACTCGAAACAGGAGTTACAGAATAAACAGAGACTAGTTGAAGGGGAAGTGACGATGAGTGTTGGAAGTGGTTCCAAGATTGATATGATCATCATCGCACACTCCCTATACTTTCGGGATTAGTGTTGAACCTAAATAAATGTTATTTAGCGTTTACGTTGAGCATGAATATGATTTGATCATGTTTATTGCAATACGTTATTCATTTAAAATCAGAGAATAATTGTTGTTCTCTTTAAATGAATAAAACCTTTGATGGTCATACACCCAATGAAAATAGTTTGTTGGATCTCGATCGTAGTGATACACATATTCATAATATTGATGCCAAAAGATGCAAAGTTGATAATGATAAGTGCAACTTATTTGTGGCACTGCCGTTTGGGTCATATCGGTGTAAAGCGCATGAAGAAACTCCATAAAGATGGATTTTCGGAATCACTTGGTTATGAATCATTTGATGCTTGCGAACCGTGCCTTTTTGGGCAAGATGACTAAAACTCCGTTCTTCGGAACAATGGAACGAGCTACTGACTTGTTGGAAATAATACATACCGATGTATGTGATCCAATGAGTGTTGATGCTCGTGGCAAGTATCGTTATTTTCTAACCTTTACAGATGATTAGAGCAGATATGGGTATATCTACTTGATGAAACATAAGTCTGAAATAGTTGAAAAGTTCAAAGAATTTCAGAGTAAAGTGGAAAAATCATCGTAACAAAAAAAATAAAGTTTCTACGATCTGATCATGGAGACGAATATTTGAGTTACGAGTTTGGTCTTCAATTAAAACAATGTGGAATAGTTTCACAGCTCACGCCACCTGGAACACCACAACGTTATGGTGTGTCCGAACGTCGTAATCGTACTTTACTAGATATGGTGCGATCTATGATGTCTCTTATCAGTTTACCACTATCGTTTTGGGGTTATGCATTAGAGACAGCTGCATTCACGTTTAATAGGGCACCATCTAAATCCGTTGAGACGACACCGTATGAACTATGGTTTAGAAGTAAACCTAAGCTGTCGTTTCTTAAAGTTTGGAGTTGCGATGCTTATATGAAAAAGGTTTTCAACCTTATAAGCTCGAACCCAAATCGGAGAAGTGCGTCTTCATAGAATACCCAAAGGTAACTATTGGGTACACCTTCTATCACAGATCCAAAGGCAAGTTATTTCGTTGCTAAGATGGATCCTTTCTAGAAAAAAAGTTTCTCTCGAAAGAAGTGAGTGGGAGGAAAGTAGAACTTGATGAGGTAATTGTACCTTCTTCCTTATTGGAAAGTAGATCATCACAGAAATCAGTTCCAGTGATTCCTACACCAATTAGTGAGGAAGTTAATGATGATGATCATGAAACTTCAGATCAAGTTGCTACCAAACCTCGTAGGTCTTCCAGAGTAAGATCCGCACCAGAGTGATACGGTAATCATGTTCTGGAAGTCATGTTGCTAGACCATGATGAACCTATGAACTATGAGGAAGCGATGATGAGCCCAGATTCTGCGAAATGGCATGAGGCCATAAAATCTGAGATATGATCCATGTATGAGAACAAAGTATGGACTTTGATTGACTTGCTCAATGATCAGCAAGCCATGTTAAATAAATGGATCTTCAAGAGGAGGACGGACACTGATAGTAGTGTTACTATCTACTAAGCTCGACTTGTTGCGAAAGGTTTACGACAAGTTCAAGGTGTTGAATACGATGAGATTTTCTCACTCGTATCGATGCTTAAGTCTGTCTGAATCATGTTAGCAATTGCCACATTTTATGAAATCTGGCAAATGGATGTCAAAACTGCATTCCTTAATGGATTTATTAAAGAAGAGTTGTATATGATGCAACCAGAAAGTTTTTGTCAATCCTAAAGATGCTAACAAAGTGTGCAAGCTCCAGCGATCCATCTATGGACTGGTGCAAGCATCTCGGAGTTGGAATATGCGCTTTGATAAGTTGATCAAAGCATATAGTTTTAATACAGACTTGCGGTGAAGCCTGTATTTACAAGAAAGTGAGTGGGAGCACTACAACATTTCTGATAAGTATATGTGAATGACATATTGTTGATCGGAAATAATGTAGAATTTTTCTGGAAAGCATAAAGGAGTGTTTGAAAGGAGTTTTTCAAAGAAAGACCTTGATGAAGCTGCTTACACATTGAGCATCAAGATCTATAGAGATAGATCAAGACGCTTGATAAGATTTTTCAATGAGTACATACCTTGACAAGATTTTGAAGTAGTTCAAAATGGAACAGTCAAAGAAAGAGTTCTTGCCTGTGTTGCAAGGTGTGAAGTTGAGTAAGACTCAAGACCCGACCATTGCAGAAAATAGAAAGAGAATGAAAAGTCATTCCCTATGCCTCAGTCATAGGTTCTATAAAGTATGCTATGCCGTGAACCAGACCTATTGTATATCTTGCTCTGTGCTTGGCAAAGGAATACAATTTTGATCTAATAAGTAGATCACTGGACATGGGTCAAGAATATCCTTAGTGAGGACTAAGGAGATGTTTTCTCGATTATGGAGGTGATAAAAGAGCCCGTCGTTAAAGTTGCAACGATGCAAGCTTTTACACCAATCCAGATGACTCTAAGTCTCAATTTGGATACATATTGAAAGTGGGAGCAATTAGCAAGAGTAGCTCCGTGCAGAGCATTGTGGACATAGAATATTTGCGAAGTACATACGGCTCTGAATATGACAGACCCGTTGACTAAGCTTCTCTCACGAGCAAAACATGATCATACCTTAGTACTCTTTTGGGTGTTAATCACATAGCGATGTGAACTAGATTATTGACTCTAGTAACCCTTTGGGTGTAGATCACATGATGATGTGAACTATGGGTATTAATCACATGCAGATGTGAATATTAGTGTTAAATCACATAGCGATGTGAACTAGATTATTGACTCTAGTGCAAGTGGGAGACTGAAGGAAATATGCCCTAGAGGCAATAATAAAATTATTATTTATTTCCTTATTTCATGATAAATGTTTATTATTCATGCTAGAATTATATTAACCAGAAACATGATACATGTGTGAATACATAGACAAACATATAGTCACTAGTATGCCTCTACTAGACTAGCTCATTAATCAAAGATGGTTATGTTTCCTAACCATAGACATGTGTTGTCATTTGATTAATGGGATCACATCATTAGGAGAATGATGTGATTGACATGACCCATTCCGTTAGCCTAGCACTTGATCGTTTAGTATGTTGCTATTGCTTTCTTCATGACTTATACATGTTCCTGTAACTATGAGAATTATGCAACTCCCGTTTACCGGAGGAACACTTTGGTACTACCAAACGTCACAACGTAACTGGGTGATTATAAAGGAGTACTACAGGTGTCTCCGAAGGTACATGTTGAGTTGGCGTATTTCGAGATTAGGTTTTGTCACTCCGATTGTCGGAGAGGTATCTCTGGGCCCTCTCGGTAATGCACATATTTATAAGCCTTGCAAGCAATGTGACCAAATGAGTTGGTTACGGAATGATGCATTACGGAACGAGTAAAGAGACTTACCGGTAACGAGATTGAACTAGGTATTGGATACCGACGATCAAATCTCGGGCAAGTAACATACCGATGACAAAGGGAACAACGTATGTTGTTATGCGGTTTGACCGATAAAGATCTTCGTAGAATATGTAGGAACCAATATGGGCATCCAGGTTCCGCTATTGGTTATTGACCGAGAATAGTTCTAGGTCATGTCTACATAGTTCTCGAACCCGTAGGGTCCGCACGCTTAACGTTACGATGACAGTTATATTATGAGTTTATGAGTTTTGATGTACCGAAGGAGTTTGGAGTCCCGGATGAGATCGGGGACATGACGAGGAGTCTCGAAATGGTCGAGACGTAAAGATCGATATATTGGACGACTATATTCGGAGTTCAGAAAGGTTCCGAGTGATTCGGGTATTTTTCGGAGTATCGGAGAGTTACGGGAATTCGTCGGGAGAAGTATTGGGCCTTATTGGGCCATACGGGAAAGAGAGAGGGGCTGCCTAGGGCAGGCCGCGCGCCCCCCAAAGGCCTAGTCCGAATTGGACTAAGGGGAGGGGCCGCACCCCCTCCTTCCTTCCCTTCTCTCTTCCCTTTCCTTCTCTCCTACTCCTACTACATGGAAGGTCTCCTAGTTGGACTAGGAAAGGAGGGAGTCCTACTCCCGGTGGGAGTAGGACTCCTCCCTGGCGCGCCCTCCCTTGGCCGGCCGCCCCCTCCCCCTTGCTCCTTTATATACGGGGGCAGGGGGCACCCCATAACACACAAGTTGATCTACGGATCATTTCTTAGCCGTGTGCGGTGCCCCCCTCCACCATATTCCACCTCGGTCATATCGTCGCGGAGTTTAGGCGAAGCCCTGCGCCGGTAGAGCATCATCATCGTTACCACGCTGTCGTGCTGACGGAACTCATCCCCGAAGCTTTGCTGGATCGGAGCCCGGGGATTGTCATCGAGCTGAACGTGTGGTGAACTCGGAGGTGTCGTACGTTCGGTGCTTGGATCGGTCGGATCGTGAAGACGTACGACTACATCAACCGCGTTGTCATAAAGCTTCCGCTTACGGTCTACGAGGGTACATGGACGAACACTCTCCCCTCTCGTTGCTATGCCATCACCATGATCTCGCGTGTGCGTAGGAAATTTTTTGAAATTACTACGTTCCCCAACAAATAGATCATGACAGCAATAGCAGAGATTAAACTAATCATGCGAACTAGCATAGCAGATGAACTGATCACATCTAGGGCACATACTAGAAACATGAATTCTACCACGATCTCAAACAGGAAGGACAGAATCACATACGGTGCAGCGGGAGCAGCACCGCCGGCGTTGGCGTTGTCGCCCATGTCGTCGAGTATGAGGTTGCCGAGGTCGGGGAAGAAGTCGTCGCTGCCAGCAGTCACGCGAGTGCGCTCCCCAAAAACCTGATCGCCCCTCTCCCGTACAGGATCACGAGAGGCGGGGTTCCGGAGGCCTGCTGTCCCTTCTCCCGGTGCACGCCGAAAGAAGGGATGGAGAAGACTTGCTTGGCGGCGTAATGATCTGGAGCGCTGGTGAGAAACCATACGAAGCGGCGGCGGCTAGGGTAGACGTCTGCCTGACTATATAGTGCGAGCCGGGTAGGTCGTGGGAGTAAACCCCACGTCCGAGTCGTCACGATCCAAAAGAATCGGAAACGGTTCAGTAATTAACGCGTCCGTTAATTATTAATTAATGACTCATTAATTTTTCCCGAGCAGAAAAAATTTAGACAACGTGCATAGCTCTGCCCTCGGCTCGGCTCAATCCCGCAACCCGCGGCGCGTCGTGACGAGGCGTGGCGTGGCGTGGCGTGGCGTGGCGTGGCGAGGCGAGCGAGGAGGAGGAGCGCACGTGTAGGTCTCCTTTTCTCATGCTCATACAAGTGGTAGAAGAGCTCACCTTATAAAGGGGTGCAACTCTCTCTCAACTTATGAGGTGGGACTAAACTTTAGCCTCACTCACTCCACTCACATGTGTGCATGAATGGGCCAAGAGAATTTCAGAATTTTAGTTGGGCTTTGGGCCAAAAGCCCACTAGTGAATTCCAACAGCAACGGGGCAACATTAACTTTAAGAGTTCAATATTAATATTCTCATACATATCAAGTGACATTGGCGACCTTTTTTACCATCAAATTCTCACACACACACACTCTCCCTCCCTCTTCCTCACTCTCTCTCCCCCTCTCCCTCCCTCTCTCTCTAACACACACACACACACATATCTATCTTATTGGGTACGGGACCATAATCCATCTATTTCACACACACGCTAGAGCATAACAATATGGATTATGTGATATTTGCCACAGCTCCAAGAATACGCGAGAGGAGGTGGCCCGGGTCGGCGTCGGCGCCGTCCGGCGCGGGCCACGGGCCCGCTTCCAAGTGTGTCTGCGTGCCGGCCACCCATGTCGGGTCTTTCAAGTGCCGCTTTCACCGCACCAACTCCCAGGGCCACGGCCACGGCCACGGCCAGGGAAGACGCCCTTCTTCGCCCCCTTCACCGACCGCGACCAACGCGATGCCGCAGCAGCCGGCCTCGCCGTCCTCGTCCTCCGGCACCGTCGTGACCCACTGACGCAACCCAAGCATCGGCCTCGAGAATCAACGATGCTCGAAAATGGAGAGGGAAGGGAAGATCATATACATGTCATAAGAAAGAGAGTTTATTTACTGCTCCCGCCTCGATGTATTGTTTCCTTTGTTTGTTTTCTAATTAAGGTAAGGTTAATGCGATTGAGCGATTTTGCTGAAAATCAATTATTTGTTTTTTAATTAATGTGATTGAGTGATTTAAGGTAAGGTTAATTAATTTAGATTTGATCTTTAGAGATTGTTTGTGATTGATTCTACATTACTAAATAACTTGTGCCAGTATGGAAAGTTCTGATATGTTCAGATTTCTTTCGTTGTGTGAGAGGGTGACGCGAAAATGAACCGATGAAGTGGGGGAAGGGGACAAAAAAAATCTACGAAAAAAAACCAGCGAAGGTGGAAGGAGGTACCAAAAAAAAACCATGGAAGATGGGACGAAAAAAAACCTGAAAGCGAGACTACCAACTACTTCATTAGGAGTAGAGATCTCTGTCAACGCCTCATCAGTCATATATGCTCGATCTGACGCACACCGTACGTACATATGCCACCAAATCATGTCTGCCATCTAATGATTTAATCTACATACACAGTTCTCGAAAGAAAAAAACTAACCATGCACAAATTGAATAATCTGATAAAAAAATGTGTCGTCCAAAAGTTCGCGCCAACTGTGGTTATTTTGGTTATTACCAAAACCGAACCGTATTTATGTATAAAACCATATAAACCGAAGTATAAAACCCATATAAACTGAACCGAATCAAACCGAAAAATGGAATGCACACTCTGACTCAGGGTGTGCAAAACCGAACTGAAAACTAAAAACCGAACCAAATTGAAATTTTGAATTTTTTTTTCAGGTTTCAGGTTCAGTTCCCAAATATGAAAACCGTTTAACATTCAGTTTTTTCGGTTAGAAACCAAATGGTTTTTGGTTAAACCGAACTAACCAAAGCTAGCTTCAATGTGTGTTAAACAACCAAAGAGCTGAGTTGATCCTTCCCGTCACCGCTCGTCTTATAGCCATCCACCCATCTCGTTGTTAGTCGCTCCGCGAGGTGGTACTAAATTGTGCAACGCGGCTGGCGCACGACCTGGAGGTCACTCTGTGCATTTGAAAACCGAACCGAAAAATCATACCGAAAATAAACCAAACCGAACCAAATTTATGGCTTTTATGGTTTATCGTTTTGGTATGGTATGAACTTTTCATACCGATTTGAACTTTGGTTTTATGGTATATACCGAAAAACCGAACGATTAAACGAATAAATCGAAGTAAAAAATAATTTTATATTTCTTGTGATGAACAACCATACAAGTTGTCATTTTTCTTGTACATGAGTCAACTTCACTACTAAGCATGCAATTTTTCTTGTAACATAGTCATTTTTCTCTTTTAAAAATGCTAAGCACTTCCCATAACCATCAACAGATGAATCAATGCATGCATATATACTTATATATATAGTTATATACTATCTGTGTAAAACAGTATGTGTTTTGAGTCATAAATTTGCAAACTATTATTACGTCATTTTCAATTTCACGTGTTATTATGGTATATATCAAAACCATACCGAAATATATATATATATTTTGCGGGGAATACCGAAATATTTTAGTTTATACCGAAACCGAATCATATTTTAATTTCATATCGTATTTACCAAAATATTAATACCATATAAACCAAAAAATTATATAAACCGAACCATGTAAACCTAATAAATCGAACGCAGAGTAATCTGGAGGCTGACACTTGGGCTGCCTAGCGCATGAGTTGGAGGCTGGCACGGTGCTTGGACCAGGAGCGTGGATGCTTTTTCCCTGAAAAAAAGAGCATAGACCCTACAACCTACGGGCTAGCGATGTGGTGTTTCGTGGCATATTTTTTTCCACTTAAAAACACTTGGAGGCTAGCGCATGTTGTGCTTTCCCGTGTTTTGTCCTCATATTTTTCTAGTACCGAAAAAGGGTTTTCCCCCGCTTTATAAAGCATCATCTTCGATTACAACCGATAGACCGAACAACACACACAACATACACATCCAAGGCAAGATACAAAGGTGCCGGACACCGACACACCACCCCACCGACAACAATAAAGAGGTGAACCGGACAACAACGAAGCCAGGCCTCCAAAGCGATGCCTCCAAGAAGGGTACGACCATGTATAGTCGCCACCGCCCGATCCGTGAAGATCAGGTTTTCACCCGGAGCAAGGCGGTAAGAGTGGGAACGCCGCGACGGAGCCTTCAGGAAGGGTACGGCGTCAATTGCCGCCGCCACCGTCGGCCAGTCAAAGGACTGGGCAAGTGGTGTACCCCGACGCCCACACTCCACCGTCACACCCTAACTCCGCCAACCACCTGCAACCACGCCACCCGCGAGGCCATGGATGCCCGCCCGCACCTGAGACGCACGCTCCGCCCGCAAACGTCGCGCCTCCCGCCGCCAGAGCCACCGCCCTGCAACCAGACAACCCCGAGACCTACACAAAGGCCCCGGCTTTGGACCAACCGACGGCCCTCAATCGACAGATTCACCCGCAGACACTCCGCTGGAAGACCTATGCCAACCCGTCTGCGGCCGAGGGACAGGGGAGAAAGGGGAGCGGACAAATCCGGACCGGCACATCCCGTGCCGGCGACAGGTGGCGCGACCGCATCGAGGCCACCCATCCCTCCAACCGAGCTCCCCGCCGAGCACGAGGAAAGGAGGAGGAGAAGGAGCGGACGCATCCGGACCAGCAAACTGTGCCGGCGACAGGTGGCGCGACCGCATCGAGGCCACCCGTCCCTCCTACCTAGCTCCTCCGCGGGCACCCCCATGACGCCCTACCATGATAGCTGGCGCATATCTCCGCGAGGCCATCTACAAACGCGCGCCCGCCGAGGAGGCAGACCAAATCGACCCGCCGCCGAAGCCAAGGAAGCTCACCGGGGAGGCCCTCACGCACCGAGCGCCACCGTCCAGGCGCAAGGGCCCGCCTAGACGAGGGTCGCCCACCTCCACCGCTGCCGCGCCGCCCCCTCACCATCATGCTCCGGCGAAAGGGCCGCCCGCGGCCCAGGCCACCCGCAGCCCGCAGCGTCAGGGGCAGATCCGGACGCGCCATCACCACCCGCTGGCCTGCAGCACCCGCACTGCAGCGCCGCCACCCCCCACCAGCATACACGGCAGAGGGCGGCCGCCCGCAGCCTAGTGCGCCCCCGACCGCGCCTCGAGGCGACCGGATCTGAGCGCCGCCGCCAGAGACGCGCACGCCATCCCCGGCCAGCACGAGCGCGCCACCACCGCGCCGCATGTCCCGTCGCCAGCTTGCACCGCCGCCGCACCTCAACGCCGATGAGCAGCCACGCCGCCGTGCCCGTCGCCAAGCGCTGCGTCCCCGACCAGCCGCCGCAACCCGCGCCGAAGTCGCCGCGCGAGGAGACGAGGAACCCCGCCGCCGCCGGCGACGGCCGGGCTTCGCCCGGCCGTGCCCTCAGGCGGCGGCGAGGGAGGAGGAGAGAGAGGGGGAGACCCAGCGGCGGCGGCTAGGGTTCCCTCTCGGTCGCACGCGGGGCGACGCGAGAGGGGGCGGCGGCGAGGAAGGAGGAGAGAGAGAGGGGAGACCCGGCGGAGCACTGGCCTTTCGCACTTGCCGTGTGCTTTCCTTTCGTTTCTGAAAGCTCATATCGTACATCTCTGTCAATGCCTCATCAGTCATATATGCTCAAACTGGTGCACCACCGTACGTACATATATCACCAAATCATGCGTGCCATCTAATGATTTAATCTACGTACACAGTTCTCAAAAGAAAATACTAACCTACATGCATAGATTGAATAATCTGATAAAAAAACTTTGGTTATTACCGAAACCAAACCATATCTATGTATAAAACCGTATAAACCCTAGCCGCCGCCCTGTCCCTGGCGGCTGGAACCCTAGCCGCCGCCAGGAGAGCCCAATCTTCCAGCGCCGTTCTCCGGCGGCTCCCCAATCTTCCAGCCGCCGACGACCTCGATCGTCGGTGGTGAGGGGGGTCGCCGGATCAACGCATGTGGACCGTTTTTACTCCCTCGTAGTCTAGGTTTTTAGGCTGTTCATCGTCTTTGCTTCGGCGGCGATGATGAAGCGCTGAATAAAGATTCTTCGGATTCTTCCTTGAAAAGGTCATCGGTCCTATGGTTAGGGATGGATTTGGAAATCAGTCTGTTCAAACAAGGATGGCGTGGCGGCGGGTGCATCCTTGTGGTGGACCTGTGTCCTCGGGCTCCGCCATTGCGACGGTGTTTGCTCCAGTGTCGGCGCGGAGCTTGGGAGGTAGTCCGGAAGCGGATGCAGATTGTGGTCTGCATCGACGACATCTGGAAGACGAAACATGTGTTGGATTCGTGGTTCGTGGATGGAGATATGGTTTCCTTCTGCGACGTCTTAGTCTCGGTGGGGTGTCAGATCTGGAGTTTAATGGCGTGTCCGGGATGTTGCCCCGGTCTGATTCATTCAATGGTAAGGGCTTCACTTTTGGTGAGCCATCTTGGAGATCCGCAAAGCTGCATATCTGCGATGGAGCCGCGTCGAGCTCGGGTGAGGAGGTGATCCATCATTCTTTTCTTCGGTGGTTGTTGTCGTGGTGCCGGAGGCAGGTGATGGGCGTTGGTGTCAAGCTCAGAGATGTTCTGTTATCTTTTTAGTTTTGTCATGTCAGTCCTTACATAATTTGTACTTTAATCTTTATGATATGAATGAGACATGTATTACCATGCAAAAAAGAAATCATGTTTGCCATCTAATGATTTAATCTACGTACAGTTCTAAAAAAAGACCCACATACACCCATTGAATAATCTGACGATAAAAAAATATGCGTTGTTCAAAAATTCGCATCAACTTTGATTATTACCGAAACCGGACCGTATCTATGTATAAAACCATATGAATCAAAGTATAAAAACCGTGTAAACCGAACCGAATCAAACCGAAAAGAGCGAATGCACACCCTGACTAGCTAGCAGCCATCGAGGTTACCTGCTCGATCATGGTTGGTATCGGGAGTAGAACTGGGCAGCAGCATGGTCACCGGAGGTTGGCTGCCGGGTCCGCACCGTATCTAGGCCGTATCCCGATTTTATATCTTTTTTTTAATAATTCGAAAAGGATGGGATTCTGCAGGATACGCGTATCCAGGCGTATCCGGGCGTATCGGTGCTGAATCATGCATGCCTCCCCCTTCCTCGCGGGGAGCATATATATATACGCGCTCCTGCCCAGTGCCCAGCACCTCCTCTCCTGTCCCCGGGAAAGTTTGAGACGGCCAGCCGATAGAGAGAGCGAGAGAGCCGAGATGGAGAGGAGCAGGAGGCTGTTCGAGACGGAGACGCACGGGGGCCGGGCGGCGTACAGGCTCCACGCCGTCACGGTGGCCGCCGGGATCCTCCTGGTGCTCTACTACCGGGCGACGCACGTGCCGGCCGCCGGCGAGGGGAGGGCGACGTGGCTGGGCATGCTGGCGGCGGAGCTCTGGTACGCCGCCTACTGGGTGGTCACGCAGTCCGTGCGCTGGAGCCCCGTCCGCCGCCGCCCCTTCATCGACAGGCTCGCCGCCAGGTATGAACCACGTCCGTCCGCGCTATGCATGGCTTATGACCGAACGACGCGGCTGCATGATCGAGAGATATATATGTCAAACAGCTCTCATCTTTTCTTCTTCTTCGAAACAAGAGATGATGCAGTTGCGCGCAGGCGTACGGACGTGTTTCCCGGCCCTTGCTTACTCCTACCACTACGTTGTTGCCTAATCCGTACGTTAGCTCAGGTGACACGTCGTCGTCGTCGTGCGTAGGACTTGTGTAGTAACCAGAGTGCATGCTGCTCATCTTGCCTTTGCCTTTGCATTTATCTGATGAAGAAGAAGAAGAAACCACCACGTCCCTCCCACTCCCACATGCACTTGTCCGTGCGTGTAACGGCCAACGGGCCGCCGTCTGGGCAGGACAGCTTTGCCTACCGGCCAGGAGCAAGGGAGCGGTCAGCCAGACCGGCAGTGATCAATGGCGTCCAGCGCACGGGGACCTAACCTCAGATGTCAACCGGGTCCTGTTTAATCCCACTATGTAAGCTAACAGTTTAAAATTTTGTTTTTTTCCGGAAAAATGAACTACAGAGCTTGGGACTTGCGGACACCATTTATTTGCTATTTACATCCCCTAGTCAGCTTCTCAGTGGCAATGAAGGCAGAACAAACGTGTGCTGTCGTGCCATAGTTGCACTTGCACTGGCCACCAGTAGCCACACGAGTGTTGTTGCCTCCAGTGCCCCTGGCTGGCTACACCGTACCGTGCGTGCGTCTACCGCGCCGCGTGTTCCGATTTGTACTGCTGGCCTGGCCTCATGCACCACGCCGAGGCAGGCACGCCAGCATCAACACCCAGCAATCTTAGCTAATGCACGGACTGTGTGTGTAACGGGAAGGTGACGTCTCATCAGTTTCATGCACAACAAGATACGTACAATCTTGCCATGCTCAACATACTCGTATATATATACACTAATTATTTTTTCACACCCTTTCTTACGACGAGAGATACAAGAGCAGTTGGTTAAGACTTCTTCTTTTTTTGTTTTTGCTTTTTGATAAAGAGAGCTCCCTCTCTAAATACATATTCAAAAAGATCTCCTAAAATGTACTCCCTCCGTCCCAAAAATTTTGTCTTAGATTTGTCTACATACGGATGTATCTATTCATCACTTAGTGTTGGATACATCCATATCTAGATAAATCTAAGATAAGAATTTTGGGACGGAGGGAGTACTAGTAAATGCATTTAACAAGTGGATCGGAATCAACGCTGCAGAATTTAAATTTCAGTTCGGTTGTCTGGTTTGGTCCAAGCTCCGGCAGGGACTCGTCAGCTGATAGGAACACCGTCCCATCATGGCAAACCAGAGCAATTTGCATATCCCGGGTAGCAAAATTGAATTTAAAAACTAGCTTACCAGGGACCTGTTTTCATATATTTCATCATCCAAACATGCACATACTATTTGTCATGCTCAGCACTAACACGGTTAATTTGTCATTTGGACAAGGCACGGAGAAAGGCTACCGTGTGTGGACATCTTTGTGTGCACTGCGGACCCCTACTCGGAACCACCAAGCCTCGTCGTCTCCACCATCCTATCGCTCATGGCGTACAATTACCCGCCCGAGAAATTAAGCGTGTACCTTTCTGACGACGGAGGCTCGATTCTCACTTTGTATGGCATGTGGGAGGCCTCCTTGTTTGCAAAGCACTGGCTGCCATTCTGCAAGAGATATAACATTGAGCCAAGGTCACCGGCCGCTTACTTCTCAGAGTCAGATGGGCATCAAGAACTGTGCACCCCAAAAGAATGGTCATTGATCAAGGTAAGCAGATATTGCAAACATCTTCTTGTTTTTAAAACACGTGCATCAAATGGCTATTGAACAGGGAATAAATTGACATACACTGGTGATGACAAGATTATTATATATAGTGCTCGACATTTGGCATGGCAACTGATACTATTTCATCTTTTGGGCAGGACATGTTTGACAAAATGACTGAGCGAATTGACACGGCTGTCATGTCGGGCAAAGTTCCCGAAGAAATCAAAGCAAGGCATAAAGGGTTTTATGAATGGAACCAGGAAATCTCCTCAAAGAATCACCAGCCAATTGTTCAGGTACTCCCTCCGTCCGGAAATACTTGTCATCAAAATGGATAAAAGAGGATGTATCTAGACATATTTTGGTTATAGATACATCTCTTTTTATCTATTTTGATGACAAGTATTTTCAGACGGAGGGAGTACCTATCATGCCCTCCAGAATGGAGTAAAGGTTTCCATGATTTTGGAGTAAATAACTTGTATGGTATTTGTGAGTCTGAAGTTCTAAACTTGTTTCTTTTGTTAGATTCTGATAGACGGCAAGGACCAAAATGCAGTTGATAATGAAGGAAAGGTGCTACCAACACTTGTTTACATGGCGCGTGAGAAGAGGCCTCAACACCACCATAACTTCAAAGCTGGGGCCATGAATGCTCTGGTAAACTTACTAACCTTACCCTTCACACTAAGTAGACAGTTCACTGTAAGCTTCATAGTTTTCATTAGTAAACTCATTTTCTAATACTGATTCTTGGCGAAATACTAGTTGCACCTGCACCATATTCTAATTTATAATCTGAAGTTTTTGATAAACTGTATTACTGGACAAGAGTAACAAAATGGTGTGTTGTGCTTTCTTCATTCAGTTTCACCTCTTTGTATCAATAGTCCACAATAGAATTTCCCCAAGTAGTTGAGAGAATTAGAGTTGAGAAAACCTCCGCTTCTCCAGTCTTTTATGAAATATAAATGCAGTGAATGTATGCTTAAAATATGTTGGTACAGTCAGAAAGCCTCAATAGGGAAATAGTCCCTGGGCTTATTGTCAGTGGATCTGTTGCAGCGAGATGTGTGCCAAAATCAATTAGAAAAAGTTGGTTGATGCCGCATTAGTCACTTACCGTATGTTAATAAAGGTACACAAACACAAGGAGCATAGACCTCTTGTCGCATCGCTCAAGTTCCGAGGTGTGGTATGCATTCATATGAGTAGCCCATGCAATCAAATCAATGTCTGTTGGACAGCACTGAAATCCAAGTTGTAATCGGACTACGCTTATGTACACACAAATTTGAGTAGATGATGTCTACTCATCTTCTAGTGACACCAAAGACATCGAGTAAAATCCAAAATGGGCACCATATCAATGGATGCATACAAAACACAATTGTCAATGCTGCGTGCAAACGTATATTTGTTATCACAAATCATATGCATACACATGCATACACCTCTATGTTTTTTTAGGAAGACAGTTAGGTTTCCCTACTATGATTTCGATAATTTTTGGTTTTTGAATGTTCAGAAGCTATAAAGAAGTTAGCTAATACCATACACCCAATGTATACACTTGCTGATACATCTAAAAAGCACACGGTGATGCACTGTTTCCATTCTTTTGCCCTCCGCCAAGCAGGAGACAGTGAGAGACTAAGAGTAGCTTGACGCCACACCAATTTAGCCTATTGGAATGGAATCGGTGTTGTCGTGTTCAATTATCGTGGCCAATTAGATGACAAACTTTTTGAGGGAATTAGATAACAATTTTATATTCTATGAAAGGTTGTAATGCTTTTGTGGACTTAAACTAAAATGTGTCAATTTTTCTACTTAAATGCAGATAAGGGTATCATCAGTGATAAGCAACAGCCCTATCATCATGAATGTGGACTGCGATATGTACTCCAACAACAACGATGCGGTCAGAGATGCACTGTGCTTCTTCCTTGATGAAGAAATGGGTCACAAGATCGGATTTGTGCAGTACCCTCAGAACTATAACAATCTGAGCAAGAATAACATATATGGGAACTCCCTCCATGTCATCAATGAGGTCAGTAGTGCCAAATTGTAACCTCATTTACAATTCTCATGTTCTCCATATTATATTATTGACACTAACATGGCTACTTCAATTTAAAAGGTGGAGATGGGTGGTATGGACAGTTTGGGTGGTCCTATGTATATTGGCACTGGATGTTTCCACAGAAGGGAGATCCTTTGCGGCAGGAAGTTCACCGAAGACTACCAAGAAGACTGGAATGCAGGGATCAAGGACAAATTACAAGAGAGCATAGATGAGACTGAAGAGAAAGCCAAGTCTTTAGCAGCCTGCACATATGAACACGGCACGCAGTGGGGAGACGAGATTGGGGTAAAATATGGTTGCGTGGTGGAGGATGTAAACACCGGATTCGCAATACATTGCAGAGGATGGGAGTCGGTCTACAACAATCCTAAAAAACCAGCGTTTATGGGTGTAGGTCCAACAACACTTGCTCAGACGATACTGCAACACAAGCGATGGAGCGAGGGTATCTTCTCGATTTTCCTTTCAAAGTACAACGTCTTCTTGTTTGCGCATGGAAAAACCAAGCTACAGCATCAGATGGGCTACCATATCTATGGACTATGGGCACCCAATTCGCTCGCTACACTATATTATGTTATCATCCCTTCACTGGCCCTCCTCAAAGGCACCTCCCTTTTCCCAGAGGTAAATGATTCATACTATGGAAAGGCCTCACCTTAGTTACATATATGTTTTGTATTAAAAAACTGATGTAATATTCATGTGTTGTTCAGATTACAAGTCCATGGATCGCACCCTTCGTATATGTCTTCTGCGTGAAGAACATGTACAGCCTATATGAGGCACTATCATCTGGAGACACGCTAAAAGGATGGTGGAATGGACAGAGGATGTGGTTGGTCAAAAGAATAACCTCGTACCTCTTTGGAGTCCTTGACAATCTCCGGAAGTTACTTGGACTGTCAAAGATGAATTTTGTGGTTACACCGAAGGTAAGCGATGAAGACGAGTCAAAGAGGTATGAGCAAGAGATTATGGAATTCGGGTCGTCGGATCCAGAATATGTGATCATCGGGACTATCACGTTACTCAACCTTGTGTGCCTGCTGGGAGGGCTAAGTAAAGTCATGAAAGGTGGATGGAATGAACACTTGGATGCACTTTTTCCACAGCTCATTCTCTGTGGGATGGTGGTGATCACCAGTATCCCATTCTATGAAGCAATGTTCCTGAGGAAGGACAAAGGCAGAATACCATTCCCAGTTACACTAGCTTCTATTGGCTTTGTGATGTTGGCCTTACTGGCAACAATAGTTTAAGGCCCCACAAGAGGCATCAGTGTGTAATAAGTACTCAAGTTGGTATGGTTTATGGTTCTCTTGGAACACTTGCTCTGATAGTTTCATGGGCAATTGTATTTATATGTGGCGCAGCCCCGGGTTGGGCAGAGGCAATTTGCATAAGCCCTTCGACTCAGGATTAACCATGGATCAAATTACCCCTGTGAAAATAAAAATACCCAAACAGGAAATGTCAAGAACACCAATGCAATCAATGCCAGATCTAACTCAATCTCCTCTAGCACTAGCGAAATCCCAGTATGGGAGCAACTTGTACGAAATCAGGGCTTTAGGTGGACACATGAATACATAGGATCCAATCGTCTGCACCATTGAAAGAATGAGTTGTCCAGATTTAGCAAGGTGGCCAGGACATGGACATTTTGCGTGAACCCTCTATTTTCATCCACAATGCTGCACCTAACCCCTTCTCATCCCACTTGTGCCCGCCTCAAATCATGATCCCCTTTCAACCACCTCTCCCTCTCTTGTATCCTGTCATTTCTTAGATCTTGCCAACGAGAGCACTGACTAAGAGGAAACTCTTCACAATAATTAAGCAAAGTTGTACCAATGAAAACAGTTTCACAATACATTTTATTTTCTATATCTTCTTACCAACATATTTGTAAGAATATTAACTATGAAAGTAACTTGTTGAAGATTGTGCAGTGCCCAAAATCACCATATCTATGTGAATCGGAATATTAGAGATTTCTTTACAACATATTTTACGGGGCAACTTGTATAGGATCAGACCATTAGCTGGATACATAGGATCTAGCCATTTGGATCATCATATCACGTTCGAATCATTGAGTGTTCTCACTGTGGCTTTTAGATCTTTGTCTCACTTAGTTTTGTTGAATGGGTTTAAGGTACCTGTTGTATATTGCACCGTATGACCAATTTGACGTGTCCGCGGACATCTGGCTGGGCGTCGGCCATACAAAATTGTCTTCATAATTTCCCTCGTCCGAACATTTCAAACACGAATCACACACAAAATTAAACATAATACGATATATTACGTGCATATTAGATAAAATTTAACGGTTTCATCCAAACTACTCAAAATTTAACTTAACATAACTAAACTAAAACTAGGCTAAGTAGCACACGACCACCTCTTAGGCATGGCCTTCAAGCCCACCGGCACCGCAGTCACCGTTGTCATTGAGTCGCGTAGTCGCGCCAGTGGAGGATACAACTCCAGCCATCGCGATATCTGTCCACGGCCGGGGCGTTGCGCTCCCAGCGCAAACGCTCGGCAGCCTCTTCCACCTTGGGTCGCTTCTTGTTGGCTTCGAGGTGGATCGAGCGCTCGGTCTCGACCAGCTCGACAAGAGGAGCTGCTAGTTCAGACGGCGCTGACAGTGGGCAACCATTTCTCGATGGTCTTGCACCTATCGAAGGCCCAAGCCTCAGCAAGGACCTAGGGCGGCAGCATGTCAGTCTTGGCGAACACCGCCAAGCGCTGCACCCGGTGTCGCTCTAGACGTGCCTCCGCCTTGGTGAGGCATCTCCCTACCCTCGACGACAAGGACGATGCGCAACGCTAGCCACTACCGCTCAGATAGTAGTCAAGGCGGCTACGCGGCTTCGGCTGGGATGACTCTTGCTTCATTGGGGCCAGGCATCGGGGCGACAGGGATGACTACACGCGGAGTCTAATCTGGACACCATGGTTGCATAGAGGAGATGACAGCGCCAGACCCTAGTCACTCAACGAGTTCCGCAGTGCAATCCGCATGTGCTGCTGGAACTCGCCATCCGTCGCCGCCGCAGGGCATGGGCGGCTGCGGCTGCCGAGTCCTCGTCGCGAGCTTGGCCAAGTCGATCTCCTCCTTGTCAACCCGCTTCTCCTTCACGGTGGACGAAGACGGACCCGGTGACCGGGGATAGCGCCGCATATCGGATCTGGAGCCCTGGCGTGGCGGTGGCTGCGTTGAGTGGACCCGGTGACCGGGGATAGCGCCACATTCGGATCTGGAGCCCTGGCGTGGCGGTGGCTGTGTTGAGTGGTAGCCGCCAAGCAACCACCACGCCCGAGTGTGCTCGTTATCTTCCTCAGGCATCTTCTTGTCCATCGCGGTGGCCATTGGAGGTGCGGTGTGCGGCAGATTTGGGAGATGTGGAGGACTGGGAGATTTGGGAGATGTGGAGGACTGGGTGAGGATAGGGTTTGGGAGGGGAGGTCGACCGACTTTAAAGCTGAAGTGGGCTTCTCGAGCGGCACAGGCCGAACGGGCTTGAATGCAGGTAGGCGACAAGTCAATGTGAGCGGCATCAATGCCGAGGGCTCTAGACATGGGAAGGGTGAGCGCAAGTTGTCGGACGCCGAGGCAGCAAATGTCCAAACTCTCCCGCCCCGATTTGGGGCCGGCATTGGGATTTCAAATGTCCGAACCAATCCAACCTAAAATGTTTGTCCGCATTAGAGCATCTCCACTCGTTGCCCCCTCCCCCCCAGGAGCCACTTTTTCAACCGATTGGGGTCATGCCGGCGGAAATTTTGGCATGGGGGTGAAAAGTTTTCCAGCCATGCCCCCACCCAACACTAGAAGACAAGAGAGATGAGAGGAAAAAGAGATGAAGTGGGCGAGAGGCATGCACATGGGTGGGCATGTTGCATGCAAGAGAGAGAGAGAGAGGAGAGAGGGAGTGTGAGGCTCACAGTGGCCCTGTTGCATGCAAATAATAGCGTCGGCACCCCCGGCTCCCTGGGTTTGGCTTGGGGTCGCCGGCCTAGTTTTGTTCAAATCCGGCGCAAAACGACGTCCTGAGGGCGTGGCTGGGACTTTTTTTTACTGCCGGTGCTAAAAGAATTGCTTGAGGGTGTCTGCGTGGAGATGCTTTTAGAGGTTTGAAAGTGCCCGAACCATCCGATCGAGGCGATTTGATGAGTCGTGTTGGAGATGCCCTACGGGACCACTGGGTGTTGCCATGTGGGGATGTGTGTGCACGTGGAGTGGGGCAGTGGGACGGGCAATCCAGTCCACCAAACCAGTGGAGTGTGGGGTGGGGAAGTCCACGCGTCCACCTGGTCGGCTGTCCACTACAAGTACAGGAGTTGAGATCCTCCCGAACAGGCCCCTCACTACATGCGTGTGCTCCTGTCCATCATCTACAGGAGTTGACAAAAGACTGAGAGAGCGACAGGCGAGACTAGAAGATGGAGAGGAGCAGGAGGCTGTTCGAGACGGAGACGCACGGGGGCCGGGCGGTGTACAGGCTCCACGCCGTCACGGTGGCCGCCGGGATCCTCCTGCTGCTCTACTACCGGGCGACGCGCGTGCCGGCCGCCGGCGAGGGGAGGGCGGCGTGGCTGGGCATGCTGGCGGCGGAGCTCTGTTACGCCGCCTACTGGGTCGTCACGCAGTCCGTGCGCTGGAGCCCCCTCCACCGCCGCCCCTGCAGGGACAGGCTCGCCGCCAGGTACGCACGACGTCCGGGGGCTGTATGCTCCGGCTGTGTGACGACAAAAACTGTTTTTTTTTTTGCCAAAATTTCAGATTTTATACGCGTATATTTTTGATATAGACAGACTGTTAAAAGCCAAACTAGTCCTGCGATGGTGATGGAGCTGACAGTAACGCTATTTGTTAGCCTGTACACCGCCCGGACTGTGAGTTTGTGACCATACATGCCATGGCCACCACTCAATAGTGTAAACAGCGAGCTTGCTTTTTTTAGCATAAACGATGAAAGCATATACAACCACAATGGTCAAATCTGCCCCTTTCTTACGCTCGCGGACGCGTTCAGATAGTGTCCGGACGTGTTTGTTTTGAACCCACATTTTATCCGCGCACGCAATATGTCTCCCAAATTGTTCGGTCTAATCCATATGATTGGTGGGGATGGAGTTGGTCTAATCCATATGATTGCCAGACTGCCTAGACAACTGGACACCCTCATATTCTCTCATATATGGGTTAAGTTTGAGGATTCGGTGACTGCCTGGATATATGAGTCAATTTATGGGGTCCGGTTGGATGACATTTTTTCTTCTCTCATGTCCGCGCCATGTCCGGGCTGTCTGCTATAGGTGCTATGAACATGCCGCATATTTCAGTATGTTGGCTGATTTTCATGAAGCTCTTGGACTCAGTTAGGTACAAGAGACCAGTGTCACAACCCACAATAATGAACCATATATTCAAGAAAAGAAATGTACCAGATTTTACAAAACACAGCGGGCAATTTCTAACGGGTGTTTTGTATAGGTATGAGCTTAATGTAAGACATTTTTGCAGTTTAAATTTAGTTATCTTCTGCGTTACTCTTATTTCTTAATATGTTGTACTTCAACGAGATAGCAGCCTATTGAGTTTCAAACCACACAACACTAAGTGCACTGAGAATCTACATTAGGCTAGCTTTAAAGCTACGCGGGCCAGATAACAGAACTGTCTTTCTGTTAACAAATTAGACAAAAGTTTGATGCTTTTGATTTTTAAACTTTGAGTGCAGCACAAGGGTTTCTATTCTATGGTACAAAGGGTTAAAGCAAATGGTCAGATTGTTTAGAATTATAATTGCAAGATAAGACGTTATCAACGCCAAAGGGCTTACGTTGATGATCAGAGATCACTAACTTAGAAGGTAAATAAATAAGCTAGACTGAGAGGCCTTTTCTATAGAAAAGAAGGTAGATACTCCCTCCTTTCCGGTTTAAAGAGCTTATCTCAAGAAAAGAAAAGTGGTGGTTTAAAGGACTTATATCAATATTACTATTTTTGCGGTTTAAAGGGTCCATCTCCATCATCTGTTTAGATTTCGAGACACATTTCTGCACTGAGGTTTAAGGGTGTAAGGGACCTATATCAATATTATTATTTTTGTGGTTTAAAGGCTCCATCTCCATCATCTGTTTAGATTTCGAGACACCCTTAAACGCTCAACCCATGAACCAGGGAGTGAGTACTTCAGACTCATTTCTGCCAAAACAAGATCCAAAGTAGGGACTTGTTTTGAAGGTTTATAAGAGTGTCAAGTGTAAGGTTCTACTGCTTTAAAACATGTATTTCCCGCACTGAGCATTAACACAGTTACTATGTCATTTGGAGAAGGTATGGAGAGAGGCTACCTTGTGTGGATATCTTTGTATGCACCGCAGATCCACACTCAGAGCCACCGAGTCTTGTCATCTCCACCGTCCTATCGCTCATGGCATACAATTACCCAGCCGAAAAAATTAGTGTGTACCTTTCTGACGACGGAGGTTCGATTCTCACTTTCTATGCTCTGTGGGAGGCCTCCTTGTTTGCAAAGCATTGGATACCATTCTGCAAGAGATATAACATTGAGCCAAGGTCACCAGCCACTTACTTCTCAGAGTCAGATGGGCATCAAGATATGTGCACCCCAAAGGAGTGGTCACTTATCAGGGTAAGCAGATTTTCCAAACATATTTTCTTTAACACATGTAATCAAATGGCTATTGAACAGGGAATGGCATGGCACACACATGTGACTAGATAAGATGCTTAATGTTAAGTGCAGCCTACCCGTAGTGCTCAGCATTTGGCATGACAACTGACTTCTTTTTCATTTTTGGGCAGGAGATGTATGAAGATATGACTGAGCGAATTGATACAGCTGCTTTGTCAGGTAAAATTTCGGAGGAAGTCAAAGAAAATCATAAAGGATTTCATGAATGGGACCAAGAAAATACCTCAAAAAATCACCAGCCAATTGTTCAGGTAGCTTTCCTGCCCTCCAAATTTGAGTAAAGGTTTGCATGATTCTGGAGTAAATAACTTGCATGCTATTTGGGAGTTTCAAGTTATATAATTCTTTCTTTTGCTAGATTCTGATAGAGGGCAAAGACAAAAATGCAAATGATGACGAAGGAAATGTGTTACCAACACTTGTGTACATGGCACGGGAGAAGCGACCTCAGCACCACCATAATTTCAAAGCTGGGGCAATGAATGCTCTGGTGCACTCAATAATCTTGCCCCATCATACTAAGCATAAAATTTATTGTAAATTTTATAGTTTTCATTAGCCCGTTTTCTTATACTGATTCTTAGCAGCATATTAGTTGCAACATATTCTAATTCATAATTTTGAAGTTTTTAGTAAACAGTAATGTTTGCAAGAGTAACCAAATTAGCAAAATGTTGTCATGCAATTTCTTGTCCTTTGAGAAAATTGTACCATGGAGTTCACACCCTAATAATTCATTTTGTGTCATTGGATTGTCTGTAGAGTTGAGGGAGTGCAAAACTCTCCACTTCTTTAGTAGCATTTTGTGAAATACATGCAATGAATGTGAGCTTAAAATATGTTGGTTTTAGATATAAATAATAACTTGTTCCCTACCGCTAGACATTTTTTCTTGAAAGCGCACCCAATTGCACGTCATTTGTGTTACAAGAATTGCCAAGATGGCTTCGTCCAACAACAAAAACAAGCAAAGTAGCAAACGAAAACCAAGGCACAAAATAGAGCGTGAAATGAAAAAGAACTTATTCACAAGTGTTCCATGAAAGGTTGGAATTCTATGATCATAATGAATTTTTCTAAATGTGACAAATTTTCTATTAAAATGCAGATAAGAGTGTCATCAGTGATAAGCAACAGCCCTATCATCATGAATGTGGACTGTGATATGTATTCCAACAATTACGATACAATCAGAGATGCATTGTGCTTCTTCCTTGATGAAGAAATGGGTCACAAGATTGGATTTGTGCAATTCCCCCAGAACTATAACAATTTGACCAAGAATAATATATATGGGAACTCCCACCAAGTAACCAATCAGGTCAGCGATGTCAAACTATAACTTCAGTTGCGTTCTCATGTTCTTCATAATATGAGCAATCATTATGCATGTATGTTCTACCACTAACATAGCTACTCAATCTAAAGGTGCTGATGGGTGGTATGGACAGTGTGGGTGGCCCTATGTATGTTGGCACTGGATGTTTCCACAGAAGGGAGATCCTTTGCGGAAGGAGGTTCACCAAAGACTACAAGGAGGACTGGGACGGAGGAATCAAAGACAAAACACAAGAGAGCATAGATGAGATTGAAGAGAAAGCGAAGTCTTTAGCAGCCTCCACTTATGAACATGACACACAGTGGGGAGATGAGATTGGGATCAAATATGGTTACCCAGCAGAGGATATAGTCACAGGACTGGAAATACATTGCAGAGGATGGAAGTCAGTCCACAGCAATCCTCCAAGACCAGCATTTCTGGGTGTAGCTCCAACAACACTTGCTCAGACACTACTGCAACACAAAAGATGGAGCGAGGGTAGCTTCTCGATTTTTCTTTCAAAGTACTGCCCCTTCATGTTTGGGCATGGAAAAATCAAGTTACGGCATCAAATGGGCTACTCGATCTATGGATTATGGGCACCCAATTCAATCCCAACACTATATTATGTCATCATTCCTTCACTAGCTCTCCTTAAAGGCATCTCCTTGTTCCCAGAGGTAATGATTCAGAATAGGAAAAGCCTCAGTTTAGTTTCATATGCTTTCTATTACAACTAATACGATCCTCCTGTGTCATGCAGATTACGAGTCCATGGATATCACCATTCATATATGTCGTATGTGTGAAGAATATGTATAGCCTGTATGAGGCATTATCATGTGGAGACACATTAAAAGGATGGTGGAATGAACAAAGGATGTGGATGGTCAGAAGAATAACCTCATATCTGTATGGCTTGACTGACACTGTCCGGAAGTTACTAGGACTGTCGAAGATGACATTTGCAGTTACATCGAAGGTAAGTGAAGAAAACGAATCCAAGAGATACGAGCAAGAAATCATGGAATTCGGCTCATCAGCTCCAGAATATGTGATCATTGCAACTGTCGCATTACTCAACCTTATTTGTCTAGTCGGAGGGCTTAGTCAAATTCTGACAGGTGGCTGGAATATACTCTTGAATGTATTTTCCCCCCAGCTCATTCTGTGTGGAATGCTAGTGATCACCAATATTCCATTCTATGAAGCAATGTTCGTGAGGAAGGACAAAGGCAGAATGCCGTTCTCAGTTACATTAGCTTCTATTAGCTTTGCGATGTTGGCCCTGCTGGTACCAATAGTGTAAGGTCCTACAAGAGGCATTGATGTCCAACAAAGTAGCATATATTTATGGAACTATGGTTCTCTTGAAGTACACTTCACCTGATAAATTTCTAGACGTACTTCTATGTATGATCATCTACCTTGAGATCATCACTTGGTACTGCACAAGACATAATAATACATAACAAACATACTTTATCAGACAATTTCACTAGGGCCTACCTAATACACATGCTGACGTATCCAGCAGGTACAACTCCAGGTATATCTAGCTCACAACACACATTATTGTGGCACTCAACATCAAAATGATGGAGCGTGCCTATAAGGATGACCTCAGCATTACTGTCTACTATACAACTTACTGCATGCAGTCCAAGAAGCAAGATGGACCACAGAGTGCAGAAGACTACCCTCTTCTAAGAAACTGTGAGAGGAAAGAGAATTTTTACAGCATGTGTCAGATAAACATCTTGAAGGGGGGAATTCAGTTCATATAAACATTAGAAAATATATTTGGTTTTTGGTTCTTCCTATGCTCACCTAATTGTAGGAGTCCTAGTGCATTGACCGGACAAGACGAGCAGCAAATGCCCCATCCAGAGAGTGCTTAGTTGGACTTGAGGAATAGAAACCATCATCTGTGATGAATTCTGCAGGAACAAATCCTTGTACACCCTGTGGGGTAAACTCCTGTAGCATATCATAGTAAAATGAATATAAAACATGATTAGATGTCAGTGAATGTTGTCTAACATGCAATAATCACTGAGTAAGAAAAGAACATAAAATATTTCATTGCATTCTTTTGATTGTATATACGTAGAACTGATTTGACGGACAGTGAACATAACCAACCAGTAAGGTTGCAGAAATGATAATAGATTGTTCAGTTACACATAAAACAAGTGTTACAGCACGCTTAATGTGTAAACTTTATCGGAGAGTTAAATGTGCAGCTATATCATTGTTAAATCTGAACTGAGGGCTAACATAAAGTGGGAACGACAGCAAAGTTGCTGGATAAGGATTAAAATTCAGTTCATGCTATGACTAAAAGACAACTACTCCCTCCGTTCCATAATTATTGTCGTGTCCGGAGGGAGTAGAATTTTGGTGATAATAATACTTGGGGAGAAACAATGTACATGCTTAATAGT
The DNA here is from genome assembly GCF_018294505.1 of Triticum aestivum. Classification (NCBI taxonomy): domain Eukaryota; kingdom Viridiplantae; phylum Streptophyta; class Magnoliopsida; order Poales; family Poaceae; genus Triticum; species Triticum aestivum. Next base: position 437,269,434 of record NC_057807.1, on the reverse strand, counting down.
ACCAAGTTACCAACAGGACCCCAAATTGTAAGGACAGACATATTGCCTAGATCAATTGAATATTGAGTTTGTATCTTTTGTTAAGGATATTGAGTTTGTATCTTTTGTGAAGGATCGATGCATAATTTAAATATGAACTCATACCGGATGCCTCTGAACAAAAGCAGTAACCCGGTTCTCATTTTCTTCATGGTCAATGGAACATGTACTGTATATTAGTATACCACCAGGTTTTACCAACCTGCAAGTGAAGTCATTGAAAGTAATCTTAGATGCTGTCAAGATGAATTTGCTTGCACAAAATTTTAAAAACTTGTAACAGCAAGAATCTCACAACGACGCCGAATCAAGGAGCTCATCTTGCAAACACACCAACTCCTCCAGATCTTCAAATTGCCGATTCCAACGCAAGTCTGCCCTCTTGGGAACAGAAAAGGTGACTTCAGTTCATCACAAAATTTGCCAACTTGTAACTCCAGATTCGGATCAGTACAACGCTCTGTGATGGCGAAGTTCTCGAAAACAGTGAACTTTATAAAGAGAGCTACCTTGGAAAGGACTCCCAGCCCAGAGCATGGAGCATCCAACAATACCTTATCATATGTGGCAGTGCTTTCCTTCTGCAATACAAGTGTACGTGTCATGTGCATAAGCTTCATAAGTCCGCAAGGCATATTCCTGATAAATATTTCCACTGGCGGTGCATTATTCTTGGATATACGGGACTTCCTCTTTCTTTTTAAGGCTTTTCATGGACTAGTAATTATGAAGTTTCTTGGAAACTTACAGCATATAGTCGAAGATCACCATGGATATCAGTGATTATATCATCAAGATTGTGGCATTTTGCTGCCTCCATGAGAATTCGCAAGCGGCCTTTGTTTATGTCAAGAGCCGATACCTTCCCTGTATAATAGCACATCATCAAGCCAAGTATACTATGTATTCCAGACTTAGAAGCTCGCTCCGCATCGATGACATAATGTGTTAACAAGATCAGATCTGGTAAAACTTAATTATTCTGGACCTGTAAGTACTATTTTCTAGTCAGTGTTGAATGTATACGTTCACAAATGCTAGTTTTCAGTGGAGATGAAAGGTGAAGAATTTTTATACCGGCTAACCTTTCAATAGCATCAGATGCTACATATTAAATAGCATCAGATGCTACATTTGAAGGACATAAATGTAATACATTGGTTGATTTATATCTGACAAATTAAGCTAACAATGGCAGCCACTGGCACACGTTACTAGGTCATAACAACCGATTATGCCGGCGGTGCATAGCACCCCGAGCAGGCTGTCAGGAATAACACATGAAAAGTGATTCATTTGAGCATTTTGCTCACAAGTTTTTTGCAAAAATCATAGCATACTAACAAAACACATTATAGATGCATGGCCAGAAAGGAAAAGATAGACACTAGCACAAGGTCCCACAGTTCTCCAGTTGCAATATCAACAGAAATTGAACTCCCTCATTCCAATCTCTCACCTTGTCCTGCCAGCCGGGATGCCATGAAGAAAGTCTTCCCGCCAGGTGCAGCGCAACAATCCATGATTGTTTCCCCAGGTTGTGGATCGACGACAGACACAACAAAACCTGCAATAGGTTCTGTAAATCTTAGTGCGGGTTATCTATAGCGATCTTCAATGAAACTTGCTGTTGTTACCAAGACTTGGAACCGTATAAGGAAAAAGGGTAAATACTTAACGTAATGGAGTATAAAGCATAATAGTGAATAGTTCTTTCTACATTAGCATGTAGTCATAGTGAAATCATTTGAATATCATAATCCCATTTATAATAAATAAAAGGTGGTCAACAAGTAATGTTCACGACTTGCCTGCACTCTCATCCTGCACGGCACACATGCCTTCTTTCAGTAATCCAGCTTGTAAGACTGCCTGCAAGGAAGAAATTAAGCTATCAAGATACCAGCCAGTATCTTGAGAGGCATTATAAGAAAAGGTGCAGACCTAATGCAATAATGCAACCAAAAAATCACTAGAGTTTCTTATGGATTAAGGGCGAATTGGGGAAATTGTGCGCCCACAAATGCTGCACAGGTTACTTGAATATAAATGAACTTGTATTATAAAATACTAAATGTTCTAAAATGAAATGCATGCTGGATTATAGTGCTTTGTGCTCCATAGCAATAGCATCAAAATAATATCTAAAGACACCAGAAGTATAGCGCTATCCTTTCCTTTCTAGCTAATAGTATCGAAATGCAGTATTTAGTTTTATTTCTTAAACATTCATTTTTACTAGCTCCCGGCGTCTCGCTTCCTTGGACTGAAATCAAGTGTGGTATCTTATTGTCCACATCCAATTTAGAAGACTTTGAACTGTTATTTATAAGCATCCTAAACATATTGTGTTCCAAAAGAAATTAAGAGGATATAAATAGAACACATTGGTTTGGCAAACACCAGTTGTGCAGTGATCACGGAACTAACTGTTCAGCTTCCTTACCTGCATGCCCTCACGAATGCGAACAAATTCGTCCATAATTGACTTTTCATAGTGAACCTACACAAAAGAAAACCAAGTGATAAAACCCAAATGCAAATAATCAAGGCAGAGTATGACCCCAACATGACTACTAAATTGGATAAATCCTATGTAGCTAAATAGCATCGCTCTTATATTTTTCCTACCGTAGCCATAAATTGGATGGAACTCAGGTACGAAGAATTAATGTAAGTACCTGCAAATCTTCCAATCGGTTAACAAGATCATCCCTTGTATAGCCATTTGTTGTATTCACCCTATGGCACAAAGATCAGTCAATCAGAAACACACACATAAACAGAGCAGCCGAGCAGGTAAATTGCAATTCGCAGAAGAGCACGCTTAAAAATTAAAACCTTAAACTGAAATAAGGGTCACTGTTATTCCAATTCATCAATTTTAGAGCTTCATCTTTTCCAAGAAATCGAATCCACCTTCTCACCATCCACTGCAGAGCAAAAAACATATTACAGTTTACAAAACATGTCTACCAATCCTATATTATGCTCTTAAGAAACGTCAGAAACAGCAAGTACATTTAAGTCCCCACAGGTACATTACCCCAGTTAACAAGGACATTGGTTGATAACAGGCATGGGTTCAATTCGAATGTTATCAACGGTGCAGTAAACCTATTGATTGTACGAGCGAGGCATTTGACGCTTTAAAATTTTAAAACAGAAGTCAACTAAGTTTAGGAAGTAAAGCAAACTTACAACAAGATGAGAACTAGAGCTTAGGAAGTAGAGCAAACTTACAACAGGATGAGAATAAATTATGGAAAGAGCACGAGCTTGGGCACGATCATCACCTTCTATCTTTGGAAGAGGAAGAGAATCTGTCTCCTGATTATAAAAGCAACACAATAACGTTACAGGCTTACAGCATAACCCTACTGACTAGTCTGAGTAGACCAGGTTTTACCTTCAGTAACAGAAGTTTACGCAGAATCGCATTCACCATGTTCCCAGCACCGGGCCTTAAAGCTACTTTCGCGAGCCTTACATTCTAAAATTCGGTTTGCAAGACACATTATCAGGTTCCTTTTGAAAATAAAGCAAATATATTGCCTGGTGACATTGGCTTCAGACTTTAGTAGAACTGACAACAATAATACAATACTACATGTCAACCTCAAATAATGGACACACCAAGTTTGAAAACCACCATATAACAAAGAACAGTAACAAGGTAGATCTTCAGGATATTAAATCAGGAACATAACCACATCATCCTTTTTGGGGTTCGGGTGTAGCATACTGGCTATTGTTGTAATAATTTATATCCAGCGTTTAATGTAATTTTTGTGTTATGAAATGACAAGGAAAAGAGCTCAGTATCACATGCCCACATTTTTTCTTTGGAACTTAAATAAATAGGAAGGAAATCACTTTAATTAAGAGATACCAGTTGCCGCATTTAACATTCTGGTAAACCAAAATCCAGACGAAGGGCTAACTTAATTCTAGTACATGTTAAATACTATCAACATACCTCATCAACGACAGCATAAGCTGGTACATTAAGTTTGAGAATTTCAAAGAAGCCAATTCGCAATATCTGAAATCAGAAGTGTTAGACTCTAATATTTTACAAGCAGGAGTAAACATTTCAATGGGTATTCTGAGATTATATGCTGTAAGAAAAATAGGACAAACCTGCAGCAGCAGCGGTTCCATATTGCTGAACACCTTCTCTTCACTACAGAGTGACATGATAAGATAATCAATGTAGCGTTTCCAACGTACAGTTCCAGCTACTATGACAGTAACCTAACAATCCAACCATAAGAGAATCAGAAGGTTTGAATTCCTATGCAGGCATAGACAAGCCATCTTAGGTGTTTTGTACTTTTACAGTGTTGCTGAGCCATTTGTGCAATATGTTCATCATGACACTCTATATCACAGGTAGAATGATAAAGAAAATGAAGAAACAAAACTGACAACTAGTTAGCTATATGTTCATCGAATACAAATAAGATCATTACATTGATGCAACAAAAGTGCTGTTTCTCTCACAGCATTATATTCCTACTTCCCAGCAATAACCCAACATAGTGTAAGTGCCCCTAAACAACTGAAATTCATAGACAGAACAAACATTCCAACATGTGAAATATATGAATTTTACCAATCGTATATCCCTGTCATCCAAATGCCGTGTACTGAACCCTAACGTCCTCTCTACATAGCCCATCTCATTTTCCCCAGAATCGTTTGCTTTCTCATTTAAAAGATCAACAAACGCCTTCCCCTTATCAGCTCTTAGCAACCTCACCGCTGCAACTGCTCCAACAACACAAACAATATGAATCATGATTAAAATAATTCCAATAAATTAGATCATCGCTAGAGATTCATACAAGTAAGGGAAATATGATTAGCAAAGTAAAAAAACATTAGATTGACATTTTACCTGCTCTGTGATGAGAAACCTCGAAATTAATAATTGGAACCTTACTTGTCCCTGCGTAAACACGGAAAATCGGTTAAAGTGAGCAACTTAGCTACATAATTTCAAGCAGCGCTCTTCACCTGCTCTTTTGGTGGAGAATTTGGGATTAAGCTTTGGAACTCCATTCATCCCTAAAAAACACAGGAGATTTGGATCAGACAATCAGCTTAAAATAAAGATGAAGTACATTAGTACACAGGAGATTTGGATCAGACAACAGCGATAACCGACCAAACAAACCGCAAAATTAAGCTGCAACATCGGCTCCGCCACTGTACCTGCTCTGCTCGGAGGCGCTCCCGCGTCGTACCTCGAGGCCATGCTCCTCCCTGCCCAAAACACACGCGGCGAAACAATCCCCCGATTAGCCCCGAGCGGAACAGCCTGCGATACCATGGAGGAATGCGGGGTACCTGGCGCGCCGGAGCCCTTGCGCGCGGCGGAGCTGGCGTCCGCGGAGAGGAGGAGCGGCGAGCCCGCCCGCGCGCGGAAGTGCGTGAGGGGGAGCGCCTTCGCCTCCATTCTGCTGGGGTTTTGGAGGGAGCGGAGAGCGGAGTGGAGGGACAGGGTACAGGGAGACGAGGGGGAACGAAGGCGACGGAAGAGGATAATATGAATATGGGCCTGGGTCGGGCCTCGTGGAAGCCCTGTTGAACTTTGTTCTCTCTGACGCCTATACACTCAATACAAATTGAGGCCTCGTACAAATTCTATTTAGCGGTTCGCCTAAAAAAAATCTCTCTAGCGGTCCCCTCGAAAAAAAAAAGTTTAAAACGAGTCCAAACGAGCTTACCTGAAAATCCGTCAAAGAGGAAATAATACTCGTTACCAACAGTAGGATATTTCTGTCTTAGGAAAGAGTAAAGGCAGCAACAAAAGACTGACTTCTTTTAATTATGTAACGATTGTTTAAAATGCGGATATGACGATTCTCTCTAATATTAGGTGAAGCCATCATGAGAGAAAGCACAACAACCCAGCACCAGCGACAGAACCGTTCTGTCACTGCTGCGAGGGCTGCTCTCTGTCATGGCCGCGTCTTCCCTGCATGTATTGTACTCCCTCCCATCCATTCCTTCACTTTGACTTGACTGTACTAGTTCTTGATTATTTCTCTATAGCCGTATCAAATTCCATCTTCACTACGCTTGCAGCTGATACCCACTTTTCTGTTACACTTGACACCAACTACACAAATGAAATGGAATTTCCACTACAAAACAGTCCAACTGTACTCATCGGACAAAAGAGCTCACTTTCCTGCTACTCATGAGACCTTGATTAATACATACAAATGTTGCCACTCTGATACATCATACTCAATCCCCGTCAAAAAATAATGTGACGGAAGCCGTTATAAACAAACTATAACTTTGCCAAGCAATGATCGATGCTAGCTAAGTAGTCAAGTGGTACAGCAGTGTTCTCCTACATAGATCATTCCTAGCTTACAGGTTACAAAAGAGATTGCTGGTCAGCTTATACACATCACTGACTGCCAAGGGCGAAACGGAGGCCAGAAGAACTACTACATTGACATATTACCACTACTTCATCAAATGGAATGGAAGGCTATCTTAAGCCGCGCTGCGGAACGGCCGCCGAAAGGACTGCACGCAACAGGTAGGAAGGAGGCAACAAGGTCAGCACTAGCAATTATAGGAGTAGATTTGTTGACAAAAAAGCAACAATGAAATGGACATTACCTTCAGGTATGTTGAAGGACAGCTTCCGTGCAAAAATTTCTCTAGCGTCTAATGTTTTATTGGATAGTAAGATATTATCCAAGTTTTCTTTTCTGCAAATTGAACATGAAGACAGTGTGATTAATAGGCTTGAGTTAATATGCAATACCAAGCGAAATGGAAACCCCCAAAATTTTATATCCAGAAAAAGAAAAGGTTAGCAAACGGTAGCACGCCATTTACTGAAGGACCACAGCAGAAGATACTTTCAGTTTGTCGTTCACATCGAAGTGCTTATCAGTATTAAAACAGAGAATCCTGCTGTCAATTTATGTGCAAAATTCCATAGTCAGTTCACGTACCGAGCCCAAGAAGGAACAAGTTTCCTTCTGCGCCTTGCTTCTTGTTCATGTTCGTCATAATCATCATCATCCTCATCATCAGAATCTTTATACGGAGTCATTGTGTAGGACTGGCAAAAGTTTCATTAACATCAGAGCAGAGGATTCAAAAATTAGAGTGCTTGCTGATACTAGAGTGAAATCAATGAAAAGCATACAAACTTATACTAAAGTCAAACGAGAAATCAAAACACCTCAGATTGACAACCTATTTTTGCTTTATCCCAACTGCAATGATGCTACAGATGTTTGTACATTCTAACAATTTTGCCGCTTTCTAAGAACTATAGCCTCAAATGGAGAGAAAAAAAATTAGGGTACTGTTACTCATGTCTTCCAAAGTTTTCTCTTATTCATGTTAATAACAAACTGATGAGCCTGCATTATGGCGTAGAAGCCACTATCATGTGATCATTTCAAAAGACTTCCATTATTATATCTGTATACGAGTATATTGACTTGTAATACTGTTATTATTTGCAAGCATGTAACATATCAGTCATGGATCAATATCAAAGATGAATGAGTAGTATCAACATGTGCAGATTTACAGAAGACAACATTCTGCATGATGAAGTTAAATAAAAAGGCATACCTCCTCAAGACTGTTCAGGATATTTTCCTTAGCATCAGATCCAAAACTTGCATTCCTGTCATCTACTGCAACACCTTTCTCATCCTTACTTTCATTGGCCTTGTATCGAAGGGCATGTTCAGTAGTCTCGTCAGATTTAACTTGGTTTTTGCCTACATCGACCAAATTCTTCCTTGGCTCCATATTATCCTGCCATGATTTTAAATATTAAAAAACAAATACCCCTATGTTCGAGAATATATCAGATGACGCTTGGGAACCATATATTTTGAAAGCCCTATAAAAAAGGGCAACCTGGTGCATGTAGCTCCCGCTTGCGCAGGGTCCAGGGAAGGGTCCGACCACTTGGGTCTATAGTACGCAGCCTTTCCCTACATTTCTGTAAGAGGCTGTTTCCAGGACTTGAACCCATGACCTCATGGTCACAAGGCAGCAGCTTTACCACTGCGCCAAGGCTCCCCTTCTTTGAAAGCCCTATGCATATCTAATACTATTACAAATTTCATATGATCCATCTGAGAGTTTTGCCACTCAAATTACAAAAATAACATATATTTTCTAAACAGAGTACTGTTTGCGGAGGGGGAAGGTAGACATAAGATATATATAGCTTATACTCACAGAAGCTTTTTGACGAGCGTCTTTCTCATCCTTCATGCCTCGTTGTTTTTCCATAGGCTGCTTCTGTTGCTTTCGAGCTTCATCCATGCATTTTCTTTTTTTCATTGTTTCCCGCTTTTCTCCTTCTTCCCTCTGCCGCTTCTTAGCGGCCGCATCAAGTTCTCGTTTCTTCTTTTGCTCCTCTTCAAGTTTTTGTTTTAATTCCTTCTCTTGCTTCAGTCTTTCACGCTCTGCTTTTGCAGCCGCTTTGCGTTTTTCTTGCTCTTTTTGTTTCTTCTCTTCAAGACGTTTTGCAGCTTCAGCTGCCTTAAGTGCCTTCACCTTGACATCTTTTTTAACTGCAAGACAGCAACCCCAGTTGTAGCAGCCATTTATGAGCACCATCGAACATTTGTAGATTTAGCATATAGTTCGAAATAAGTAATGCAATTAAACAGATACTCTTACCGCACACTGTTGTAGATTGCAACTTTTGTTTTACCAGAGGTACAAAAGATGTCACATTGGCAACAATGTTGCTAGGCTTAGATTGTCTATCAACATTGGCTTCACTCCTGTGTCTTCCATTTCTGCTCTTTAGTTCTGCCATGCCTTGTTTGTCAACATTTGCTTCACTCCTGTGTCTTCCATTTGTGCTACTGATTATTTCTGTCGTACCTAATCTGCCATGAAGAGAACGGGATGCTTTCCCTTCTCTCTTAACTGAAGTAGGATGATTGTATTTTCGCTTAATGCTATCATTTTTTATATTTGAATGATGAGTGAGCTCACTACTGACAGATTCTGCACTAAAGCCTATGCTGTTACCTTTATCCATGCATCTCATCGAAAGAGACGGAGAATTTCCATTGTTTTGACATAATCCAGTAATATCCTGAAGTGCTGTTCTCTCAGAGGGCCGCTGGCATGAGTAATTCACATCCACAGATCCAGGAGCCATGTCTTGGTATTCATCTTCTTCCAGAATGCTGTTATCTTCATCAATTCGGAAGATTTTAAGTTCAGGAATAGAACCCATATGTTCTGAACCAGATCCAGGTCTTAATGAAATTTTCTGGAGGCTATATTTTTCAACTGATGGAGTCAATGGAGTTTCATTAATCTCTTGTCTGCTGCTGGCATTTGAAGAGCACGAGGCTACGTCATCAGAAATGAAAAACGAATCAAGTTCCGATCCATATCCGAAAGAGTCCATAATGCCGCGACTGTTTCTTGGTGACATAGTTGTCAATAGCTGATGCAAACTACTCGCTGTGTTGGTATTATACTTGTTTGGAGGACCTGAGCTGATGGTGCCTAATTGGCAAGAATCGTGAAGGGACTCAAATGACCTTTTTCCGATAATTGGGCTGTCAAATTGGCCAGGAACATCAAATCTCTCGAATACTGGCATTGAAATAGCAGCACCAGGCAGCAAATGTCCCTTTGGATCATAACTTTTATATATCCTACCACGCTTAACATTCGATCCATAACATAATTTCCCATGAAACAGTGCATTCGGAGCAGATGCTTGTTCACCATGTTGATCTAAAGCATAACTCGGGAATTGAGTAAATGGTTCTGTTCCAGAATAATTTTCTTGATTTAATATTGCAATAGGAGATGATAAGTTGTCCGTCTCAAGAGCCGTTTCCTGGTCTGCCACACTTGCAGCAGTGACATTTAGGTCTTGACCTTCTAAGCAAGTACCTTCCTGCCAACAAAATGAACAACAGTAAATACGCTAGGACTTACTAGCACACATAAAATAGCAAGTGCAATATAGACTGAAGAGTGCACATTACCCAACTCTACCAATTATAAATGCCAACAAAATCAAATCTAATACTAAAGGGTGCAGTACTACTGTATAAGGGTCATCAAATCAACATGGATGTTAAAAACTTGCCAGGCCATATACGGAACTTTTATGTTCATCAGTACAAAATCGTGATGAAATACCCATGAATGTTCCTATCAGCTATCCCTTAGAGAGATAATAAAAACAAGAAATTGAGAAGCTACGTGACTGGATTCAAATTTGTCAGACAAAAGCATCCAAAGAAAAGGCTCCACCAATAATGCAGACAGACTGAGCAAGTGAGCATTACCACTAGTTTACTACTTCATGACATAATTTGCAAGCAAAAAATATAACCAGTTCTTCCGTAATAAATAAACATTTTATATTATTCAGAGAGGAAAGGGAACTGGTAGTCCGGTACACTTGCTGAGCACATACCTGTTGTGTGCAGCTTTCCTCGTTATGAGATAGGATGCCAGAGCAATAAGGCAAAGCAGCAGTCGTTGTCAGAAACTCAACTTCCAACTTATTTTGTTTCTGTTCTTGAGAAGTTTTGAAGATCCTTCCCTCCAATGCACTCCTGCTGGTGCTTGCAGTAGGAGAGTTATCAAGGACAACATTTAATAGGCTAGTTGCATTTCTTCTTCCCCATGAAGAATTCCCATTTCCATAAACGTCACTTGCAGCATTTCCCCCCTCTGACACCAGAGACATGCTCTTGCAGGATCCTGAACTCCTTGAGAAGTAAGGACTCGAAGGATGGGATTTCTCCGAGAAATTTGTCGCAGTTAACATAGGACCAGCAATGTCAACTTGGTGGTTCAGAGACACTGAATTTGTGCAAGGTGTCCTGGAAAGGTCAAAGTCTGATCGGTGCCTTATTCTTCTCCTTTTAGATGACAAACTATCATTTACTTTAACTCCATCTTGAACAGATCTCTTCTGGTCACAAGCAACACTGCTTCTGTCTGACTTGAGCGGATTGATTTTCTCATGTGATACTGCACTATGTAAGAAGTACTGAACAGAAGGTTGTGAAAATTTCTGTTTATCGTTTTCTGCTGTACATGAATTACCATTTTCTTTAACAGCATTCTCAAGAAGAGAGGTCTTTTGTTCTGTTCCTGCAAGATAAGAAACAATGTAAGGACATGGCACAATAACTTTTGCTACCAAAAAAACTAGCCAATATATATTCAACAAATAGCAAGCATGGTACCATTTTTTTGCAGATCTTCGGCCGAAGTCATACTGTTCCTTTCAGTTGAGTGCATTTCGCTGGTTCTCCTAGCTGAAGCACTGCTCATAACTTCTGGCACTACAGACTCGTCTTCTTTGTTGCTGACAGAAATGTTGCATGCTTTGGTCAAAGCTGAAAATTTTAACTGAACATCATCCAACTTTCCTGAATGGCAGTTGACCGCATCATATGCTGCCTTCCCATTGAGCGTCTCATTTTGTGTGACCGGGGAAGCAGGGCCAAAGGGAGTCTCCACATCGGTCTCCTTGAATTCTAAAGATGTTCTGGCCAACAAATGTTGCTCCTGAGATAAGTGATTTTCTTCAGATACAGAGACATTTACAACAGCACAACCATTGGAATGTGTGTCATTACTTTGTATTTCATAAGGAGAGAGGCTTGTTTTACAAGCATCGCCCAAAGGACCAATCTGAGGTTGAAGCTGCTCAGGGCATTCAGCAGACTCCAATTGGGAGCAGTGGTTATCCACATCATTTACAGGTGAATGTGAGAGGTCCTCACTGTCGGCCTCCTCTAACAAACTATCCAGCAATATTTGTGATGGCGCATGAGCCCCAAAACTAGTATCAGCTAGTTGGGTAGGTGACTGCAGAGTTTCACTGTATGGAGGATGTGAAACATGAGAATCAGAGCACTGTTGTTCGAAAGACACAGAACTCCCAGTGACGACCCGATCTGAAGAACTGTTAGGTCTCGTCATTCTTTCAGTATCTTCTATAGTCTGAGGTTGAACCTGGTCTGGGCAATCAGTGGACTCCAATTTGGAGCATTCGTTATC